>NW_020226867.1:119764-142367 GCF_003070985.1 Temnothorax curvispinosus
TTAAGATTATACTTAAGATTTATTACTTAAGGAAAGTAATTTCTAATGACTCATATTATATTGTGCGTACTAAAAGTTCTGGAACGGCCAATTATCTCAAAAAGTATTGGTTTATTGGAAAAATGTTTCAGCTAAAGTTGGTGGGTTTAAAAGGGGCCCAATAGAAATAGACAAATCTTATTAGATTTTAGATCTGAGGCCCGTGTTGAGCCCAGAAGGAGCACTTAATTGGCCTCCTTTGAACCCTCCAACTTTTGTCTGATTTGTTTAAATAAACCAATACTTCTGAGATAATTGGCCGTTTCGGAACTTTTAGTACGCATGATATAAACAGATATATTTAATCAAAAATATTGAAATAAGAAAAAAGTCATAAACATGATTTTTATTAATTTAATATAATGCTTGCTTTTATATCACTAATATAATATTTGTAACTGATATAATATAATATTCATTGCTGTATGTTTGATAGGTACATTTTTGAAACGGAATACAAGATACCAGGCACCGCGGCGCCCGATGGCAGTTGCACCTTTACTTATCGTAGTTCTTCTCGTAAACGCGGCGAATTCAATTCACCGCGATATCCTAGCAATTATCCGAGCGACACGAATTGCACGTATCTTTTCCTGGCGACGCCAAATGAGCAGGTTGCTCTGATCTTTGATCACTTTAAGGTTCGCACGAGAAACGATAATGTGACAGTAGGACATTATGGGTGAGTGAATCATAATTATGTCTTGTAGTGTTACATATTGATCAAAATCGATATTGTTTGGTGTTTATTAGATACGAACTCTGCCAGGATGATTGGCTGGAGATTTACAATATGTACCGAGATGAGACGGAGAAATTGATAGGAAGGTATTGCGGTGTGACCGCGCCGGGCCCGGTAGAATCTAATCTCGGTGCTCTTGGCTTAAAAGTAATCTTACATTCCGATTCGGAGCTTGTCTATAGTGGCTTTAAGGCGCGTTACACTTTTGAGATCGCTAAACCTATTTTTGGAGGTATGCCTATAGGCTTTGTTATTCTTTCGTAGAAGAAAAGTAAAGAAAAAATAATTAAATTTATAATCTTTTACGCGTAAATTTAAATTATTAGTCTCTAAATTAAAAAATTTGGTAAAATTGCATATTAGTGGCGATTTCAATGATCTTGACATGTAATGTAAGTATATTTTTGGATGCGCTAAAGATATAATCTAACCTCTCGGAAAAAAAGGATTAGATCTGACCAGATCAAATTATATCGCAATGTGATATCGGTAGATAAAATTATATCTGGTCAGATATGCTCAGATATGATACTTCTCATGTCTGCGCAGATCTGATCATATACGTGGTGTGTCCAAAAAGTAATAAAAATTATTTTTATATGCTCCTCAAGAGGGCTGCTTAAGGAAAGTAAGGATCGAGGTAATTGAGGGGGAATCTCAGGTATACGGTTGAACTCTCTTCAGTTGAGCCTAAATCTTTCGAACGGTCGGTATGTTACAGAAGTGCACTCTTGTTTTTCAGTCTTGTCGCAAACGAAAATGCAGAGGACCATCGAGCAGCGTTTTTCCTTATCTACGATTTGTCTGACATTTAAACGTTGATCCTGATCCAAAACAGCCTTAATAACGGCCACGGTTTTCATCGGTTTTTGAACGTTGAAGATCGCCCAAAGCTGTTCATCCCCGACGGCTTCCATACGACAAAGCAGCTTTCCCATACGCTGTCTTTAACATTTCTAACGTTTCTGGAAAGCTGTTTTTCTAAGTGCCACGCAAAATTTAATTGCGTAACGCTGCTCGACGCTCCTCTGCATTTTTGTCTGCGACGAGAGCAAAAAACAAGAGTGCACTTCTGTAACGTACCGACCGTTTGAAAGGCTCGGACTCAGGAGGATCCAACCGTATACCTGAGATCCTTCATCTTCAACTACATCGACTTCCACTTTCTTTACGCAGCCCTCCTGTAGAGAATAAAATAATTATTATCATTACTTTCCGGACACACCATGTATGTTTATATATAACTCATATTTGTGTGGTATAAAAAATTATTGTGCTAAGATGATATCTCATAACGCAGCGTTCTTGCCAGCATGAAATTCCTGAACGATATTTGTATAAAATTGAGAAATTAGAAGCAAAATTATCAAGAGACACGGTAGTGTCTCGCGCCAAGTACACGCGAAACGAGACCGCACTGTGACTCTTTTACGCGAACGCACGAGTTGCGAGTAACCGAAATTTTGAGATCTCAATAACGAGTGAACGGATCAAGTTCTAAGTAGCCTTGATCGATAGCTTGGGTTTGAATTATATAATAAGAGCGGAGATATTACGATGCAAAGTCTGAAATGTTAAATTTTACAATTAAGAAACGTCGTCGTTGTTGTCGTCGTCCCCGTACGGTTGCTTTTGCCTTGATAGATGGCGTTTGAGAACATCTCAAGCGTGCCCCCCCCCCCGGGGCCCCTCCATGATAAGGTTGCTTCACTGGAAAGAGACAGCATATACGCGTACGTGTGCGCTGATCGCTCAGTGCGTTCGCGCGAACAGCACGCTGTCAGTCAGTTGTAACCTAGAAATACATATCGCGTTCGCGCGTAACACCGTAGTCTCTCATCGTTAAATACTACGATTGTTTAATTCCAAATTTTGGTCGCGTCACGCACAGATCGAAGTGCCACGAAATTAGGATGTGGGTGTCACAAGAAGCGAAATATTAGCGGGTCAGAGAGTCGCAGTCGTGTAGTGACAGTCGTGATCGTTACTATGTTTACGCAAGCGTTACATATGTGTTACAGTCAAAGCCCGAAACGCAGGCATTCCTAGGATTGACTAGTCAATCCTGGGGAACGACCAAGCGTCTTAGTCAAAGCCCGAAATAAGTTTTGCGTTTCGGCTTTTGACTAGTCAATCCTAGGAATAACTAATACGGCTAGTCAAAGTTAGAAGCTAAAAAAAAATTACTTCGGACTTTGACTAGTCAATCCTAGGTGTGGCTTAATTCGGACTGTGTGACTGTTAACAAATAAAATCAAGATTTTTTTTACTAAATTAAGTTCTTATTGTTATTAATGCCCCGCGACGCGAGATATTAAACGTTAAAGTTGACAGGTATCAGGTTATGATTCCTGTTATACCGACGAGCTGTAGCGACTACGGCGACTACTGGCGACTACAAACATGCCCTGTGGCCGCTCAGTAGCCGCACGCGCATGCAAAACTGCGCCAATTTTAAATGAATCAATCGTGCAGAATAACCAAGCATCTCGATTCAAGCAGGTAGGTCTCACGCTGGGAGTTTCATTAGTTTAATTATGCGTGGGAAGCACACACACACACACACACACGGAGGGTGCAAGGGGGGGCCTTCGGCCCTCCCTCCCCCGCACCCATCCCGTCGGTAGGCAGCGTGAACCTCGCTTTACAACATAAAGTACATGCTAAGTTGTAAAGCGAAATTATAAAGCACATGCATGGAGGGGTGCAAGGGGGCTTACATGCGTGAGCCCACGTGAACAGAAAGGCTTTTCTCCCCTGCACCCTCCCCCATGCATGTACTTTATAATTTCGTTTTACAACTTAGCATGTACTTTATGTTATAAAGCGAGGTCCACGCTGCCTACCGACGGGGTGGGTGCGGGGGAGGGGGGAGGCAAAGGCCCCCTCCTCGTACCCCCCCCCCCGTGTGTGTGTGTGTGTGCTTCCCACGCATAATTAAACTAATGAAACTGCCCTAGCGTGAGACCTAACTGCTTGAATCGAGATGCTTGGGTTATTCTGCACGATTGATTCATTTAACATTTGCGCAGTTTTGCATGCGCGTGCGGCCACTGAACATGCGTATGTGGCCACAGGGCATGTTCGTAGTCGCCAGTAGTCGCTACAGCTCGTCGGTATGACAGGAATCATAACCTGATTCCTGTCAACTTTAACGTTTAATATCTCGCGTCGCGGGGCATTAATAACAATAAGAATTTAATTTAGTAAAAAAAAACTTGATTTTATTTGTTAACAGTCACACAGTCCAAATTAAGCCACACCTAGGATTGACTGGTCAAAGTCCGAAGTGATTTTTCTTTAATTTCTAACTTTGACCAGCCGTATTAGTTATTTTTAGGATTAATTAGTCAAATGCCGAAGTGATTTTTCTTTAGTTTCTAATTTTAACCAGCCGAATTAGTTATTTCTAGGATTGACTAGTTAAAAGCCAAAACGCAAAACTTATTTCGAGCTTTGACCAAGACGCTTGGTCGTTCCCCAGGATTGACTAGTCAATCCTAGGAATGCCTGCGTTTCGGGCTTTGACTATAACATATACACTAACTTACGATAATTCACTTGTTTACGCGGGATGAATTTTCATAAGTTACTACAGGATCCCCGTTTACGTGGAAGGATTATAGTATAAATAAGTTACTATAGAAGTAACTCTCGCGTAAACGTAGTATAATATACGTCGTGACAGAAATGTGTGTGCGCGCGCGCGCGCGCGCGCGTGCGTGCGTGTGTGTGTGTGTGTGTGTGTGTGTGTGTGTGATCATCAATATATCATATATATATTTTTATTTATTTTTTACCTTCTTTCTTTACCTACTACAAACTTAAAAAAAATTGCTTGCTTTTACACTATTTATAGTTATATTTATATGGATGGATTAATCTTCATCACTATCTTTATTAATAATAGACGTGATGCCGTCTGTTTTAAATATATTTAAATATATTTAGTATTTAAATATTTTTAATATTTTTTTATTTTATTTTATTTTTTATTTTTATTTTTTTATTTTACTTTATTTATTTTATTTAATATATTTTATATTTAATATTAAATATATTTAATATTTAAATATATTTAAAACAGACGGCATCACGCCTATTATCAATGAAGATAGTGATGAAGATTAGTCCATCCATATGAATATAACTGTAAATAATAATATGGGAGTGATTATGTGAACAAATGTGTATGTGTACTTCATTATTTTGAGTGTATGTGTACGTGTATGTGCATGTTACTTCATTAATAAACATTTGATTTAATACGATTATAGTTTATTTTTTTATAATTATTTCAATTTACTTTATTTTATTATTTTTTTAGTACCTGCACCTATTTATTTAATCAATTCCGGAAAATTACTTGTTGTAGAATGCCATTCCAAGATTCTAAATAAAAATATAGCGATGGTACCAAAAAGCTGTAATAATTAAAAAAATATATATATTTTTTTAAAGTACTTTTCACCCATTTTATTGGTTCGAAAAAATTACTTGTTGTAGAATACTAGCCCAAAATTTTACATAAAATATATAGCAATCGTACCAAAAACATATCATATTAAAAAAAAATAAAAAAAAAAACTTTATTTTTTAAAAGTACCGTTTACCTATTTTATGTCTGATAGGAACCTACTCCAAGATTCTAGAAAAATTTTTTCGTAATTGTACAAGAAAGATATCGGAACTGAAAAAATCAAGAATATTTATTTATTTCTTTTTTAACAATGTTTCTGTCATCAGAAACCTTTCCTGAATTTTTCACAAATGTGTCTCAATGATATCTACAACATATTAAAATTTCATCAAAATTGGTTAAGCCGATCAAAAGATATGAATTATTTTCGAAAATTTTATTTTTATTTTTTACAGCAAAACGGTTCAATATTAAGGGCTAATATTTGACTAAATTGTAAGTGACACTGATGGCAATCAAAGCAAGAAAAATGAGCATGATCCGTGTGGGGGCACATTGACCCTTTTTATCCGGCTACGGCCTTTCTATCAGTATTGTAGCAAATATTGCAACATAATTGCAGCATTCCCAATTTTATTCAGATTTCGTCATATAATCTTATAAATCTTTTCCTATCGGGGTTGAGTTAGGTTATCAAGAGACAGGGTAGTGCACGATTATAAACAAGTCTGGACACTCCTATTCCGGAAACATAGGAGAGAGTGAGACTCAAGTGAAGCTAGAAAACCAAAAAATGGTCAGATATAGTAAAACTCTACCGCGTATGCACGTGGGATTGCTGCATGCTTTGAATGATAAAAATAAATAGTTTATTACTTTCAGGTGTTTAACCGTTTAACAAATAAGCATGTAACCAATAACAAAAAAAAACACGTTTTCTCGTTTACTATCTTTATCTGACGCCATATTGGCTTCATTCAGGGAACGCTTCCCAAGCCGAAGTGTCCAGACCTGTTTATATGATCGTGGAATAATGTTTCGCGCCAAGTGTACGTTCAAAGTAAGGCACTGGCGGCTGCCGCTATATTTATATCCCCAACTAATTGATCGCAGGCAAGATTTATCGTTCAGCTATAATGAGTAAACCGATGCATTTCTGGGCTCAATCGATTTATTGAGTTTATATTCTATAATAAAATTTTTTTTACTTTTTATATAATAAAACTCTCTTTTGCTCTATATGTCACATATTCACTCTACACCAATAGATCGATACATACGCCTCACACTATTTCTTTTTAAGAACAATGATAATGTTAAAACATCCAGAAATCTATTGAGCATGTTATTGCGAATTCCCAGTAAACCCCATTGCACACCTGCCCAGATAGCCAAGAATGCTGAAATCACATTCATGTTCATTATACATTGTTGGAAAATTTGTGTTAAATATGACATAAATTACATGTCCCAGACGGTCTACTCAAATTTTTGTTTTAATTTAACATAACATGGATGTGTTAAATGATAACACTGATACTATGTTAAAATATTTCAACAGAAAAGAAATGTAATTTTGATCGTAATTTGAGGTTAATTATGAGTATAATTAACATAACTTTTATGTTAAAGTTAAGATTGTAAGATAAAATTAACACTCTTTTTCTGTAAATTTTTATTCCTACTTCTATTATAGAGTAAAATTATTGAGAATCTGACTTGCTCGAAAAGTGAAAGCGAGCAACGTAAACATTCGAGAACGCTCGATTTGCTCCAAACCGCGAGTATTTGCGTCCCCCATTTTTTTTTGTGTTTTCTCGAGCACACGGCTCGCAGGTGTACATTGCGTGATCGCACGTACCGCGCCCAATAGTCTGTTCGCTAGATGATTTGGAGCCAATCAGCGTATCTCACGTCACGAAATTTCTCGCGGCCTAACGCGAAGCTCCGGCCGCGTTCCCTTGCTTGCACCGGCCGTGAAACCAGTGAGCTCTTGATATACTCATAAGCGAAGCTCGTGCAGATCATCGAGCGATCGTGGAAATATCGTAACCTGGAGTCTTATTCTATCGCATCAAAGTAGCGAGACAAATTGTAACGAATGCTACATAACGCGAAATAAATTGATACGTGTGACAATATCTTATCGCCTGATTTATTGTGCCTTACCTTCGGCGCATCGCGCGAACCTGACCGAGCGGTCCACTAACAAAAATCAACACTCTTTTTCTGTAAATTTTAACACATTTAATAAATACATTGAAATTGTGTTACTTTAACTTTTTTTTTTTAATTGAGGTCTTCCGTAGCCCTCGGCGGGGAACAGGTGAAGCGTAGAAAGGAAGGAAAAGTGCGTCGGAAAAAGGATTTATAGAGGAGAGAGAACGTGGAAGAGGAAAGGCAGGAGTGCAGGAAGCGGAAAGGAAGAGAAATAAATGGAGGCAAGATGGTACGGCAGATGGTAATACAGTGGAACGGCAGAAATCAGTTCGAGAAGAGGAGACTGGAGAGAGAGGTTAGGGTGACGGCGAACTTGGGCGATGAAGAAAGTGGCACCAGAGGCGAGAGTGGTAGAAGGGGCCGCGCGTCTTCACAACGGGTGCGACGGATAAGCGGCGAGATCAAGATATCGAAGGAAGGGATCGATAGAATGTAAGAAACGCACGTGGCGGAAGTCGGCATGACGGCGTGGAGACGGCGAGGCGATGGTGGGTCGATCGAAGCAGAGGAGCGCCCGGCGATAGCGCGTGGAATGAAATTGAGGTGGAAGACGAATACGGGAAGAAGGTGAAAACTGCGAGCAAAAGGAAGAAAGAAACAAGGAGTAGAAGAAGGAAAGGGAGGAGATAGATGGAAGAAAGGAAGTGGAAAAGTAAGTAGAGGAGAAAGAAGTGAGAGACAGGAGGGAGGAAAGACAGGTGGCATACACATACATACATACACCTGTCGAGGTTAAGGGAGAAAGCGAGAAAGAAAGAGAGAGGGTAGGATCTGAGAAAAGTTTGCTTGTAGGAAGAAAAAGGAAAAAGGAGGCGGAAGAGCGGACCGAGGCAGGATTGGAGAACAGAGGAAGAAGATAAGAAAAGCGGCGGGAATATACAGGAACGTAGGGAGGATAACAGATTGGAGAAGCGGAGAAGGCAAGAAAAATCCCGAGAGAAAGTCAGAGGAGGGAGGAGGATGGCTGGGGAAAGGAAGTTATAAAGGAAATTATGAAGGAACTGAGGGAAATGCGACAGGAAATCCTGAAAGATATAAAATGGGAAGGAAAAGAACTCAGGCAGGAAATGAAGAAGATAAGAAGGCAGCTGGAGAGGATGGAGAAGAGGCAGGATGCAGGGAGGCAAAGGAAGGAAGGCGGAGGACGAGGAGAAGCGGAGAAGAGGAGAGTGGACGAAAGCGATGGAGAAACAGATGTGGAGGAGAAACAGAGGAAGAAAGAGAAAGAAAGGGAAGAGAAAAGCGACAAAGGAAGGACAATGGAGGAAAAACCGAAACATGAAGGAGAGAAATGCACAGAAAGAGGAGGGGGTGACAAAAGATGGAGTAGAAGTTGGTGGGAGGAGGTGAGGAGCAAAGGACAAGCGAGGAGCAAAGGAGAAGTGAAGAATTAAGGAAATCTGACAGGAGAAAAGAGGGTAAAGGAAAAGGAAGAGACACGCAAGGGAGGATAACGGAAAGAAGAGGTGATATGAAAACGGAAGAGGAGAAGGAGCAAAGCGAAAGAGAGAGCAAAGATAGATCGGCGAGCAAGGTGGAAAGGAGTGAGTGGAGTACAGCTGGAGAGGAAGGAAGAGAAAGAGATAGAGAAGAAGAGTGGAAAGGAAGAGGCACAGAGAGGGAGAAGAGAAACGCATGGGAGATGGTGAAGAGAAGAGAAGAGAAAATGAGAAGCGAGAGAGAAAGAAGCGAAAGAGAGAGAGAGAGCGTATAGAGAGGATAGAGCTAAAAGAGAGAGAGCAGCGAAGAGAAAGAGATCCCTGGTATGGGGCGGATTAGAGGGAGCAGGATTAGCAGAAAGGAAAGAATTTATCAAGATTATAGCTGAGACGGTGTTGGATAGGAAGGTGGGGGTTAAAGGCGTGGTGGAGATAAAGGGAGAAGGAAGAAAGGAGTTACTGATAGTGGAAATGGAGGAGGAAAAAAACAAAAAGGAGTTTTTTAGTAAACGGTGGGAAATGATGAAGAGATGGGGGGTGACTGTGAACGACGAACTGACTAGACACGCGAGATGGAGGATAGAAGAAAAGGCAAGAAGAGAGAGAAGACTAAAAAACTCAGCGGTAGCCACGAGCAGCCGATTGTGGATCAATGGAAGAGAGATATACTGGAACGAAGACAGGAAGGAATGGAGGAAAGTGTGAGGAGAGTACAAGAAAAAGGAAGAGGAAGAGCAGTGCAGGAAAGAGAGAAGAGGGGAGAGAGAGAGAGAGAAAGAGAAAGGGCTTAAGATTGCAAATAAATTTTCTCTTTTTTTTGTTATGATTGTTGTAGAAGGGACGCTGAGGATGGAGGGGAGGAACTGTTGGACACGGACGAGGACGAAGCGGAACGGGGGGAAGAACAGAAGGACCGGAGAGAAGGCACTGGGAGGGGGGGAAAGGGAGGGTGATAGCAATATTGTAAGGTCGCACAAAGGCCAGGTTTTGATTAAAATTTACGGATATATGTAAAGGGTTGGCTACGTCCCTGTAGAACGCCATGTATCCCGAGAAGGGAATTATTATCTTTAATAAAAAAAAAAATATTTTTAAAATTGTTTTTAATAATTTTACATTTTAAATTTGTTAAGTTTAATTAACATAATAGCATATGTTAAATCTACACATGTATGTGTTGATTATTTTACACAAAAATTTTAACAAGAACCTCTTTTAACAAAACTACAAAAATTTTCCAACAGTGTACATATATCAAAATTTGTCCTGGGAAAAAGAATTAGATCTACCGAAATATAACCAGATTTGTTTTTTTAGCATATAAGACATTATAAGAGATATTTTATTTGTTCTTATATAATCTTATATAATCATATATGACTATATAAGAGTTTATCCAGCCAAATGCGGCCAAAATTTATATATAAGCATATAAGACTGTTTTTTATATGAACATATAAGACATTATAAGGGTTTTTTTCCCCGGGCATTGTTTGTCATATTTTAAATACGAGAAACGGATTTCATCGAGTGCCATCTATCCGGCATTTGCACTGGGTATAACAAAAACGTCGGGACATTGGATTATCTCGGAAAGATGACGTTTTCGGAAGAAATGTTTTATACAAAAGTTGTAGAGCACCAAGTTACCCATTACATGGTGATATTGGTTGGACCTTGAACAATCTTGGGAAAGTCACATTGAGTTTTTTAACCCTTCGCAGAACAAGTGGGGCTTTCAAAACCCACTCGATATTTCCATTTTGAATTTTACGGATATTTTACGGACTCATAAAAAAAACCTAAACAAGAATTAGGCATATATAACGGTATAAATAGATTCTTAAAGCCTTTAAAAGTATACTTGAATTTTTTCAGATTTTTTATGGCACCATTACAGCTTGAAAATCTTAACTGCCCTAAAACACCCACTTGTTCGACGAAAGCAGCAGAATTACACATGTTCTGCGAAGGGTTAAACAGGGACCTTTATTTTCCATGTCATATTCTTGTAGCTCTTGTCGAGACGTTTTCAAAACACTATGATAAGCTCTTTCGATAAGTATATTTCCTGAAATATTTTCATGACATTTTTTATATAAAATATGAAATATCTTGTAACGTATTCACTTTTTGATAATTTTATTTTTATACTTTTATACGTAGAATAATGAAAGGAATCGATTGTTGTAAAAAAAAACAGACAAAAATTATTTTAAAAAATTTAATTGCATTTTGTAGACGCATTCAATTTTGTAAAATTACAAATGTAAAAATTAATATTATTATTCATTTTCTTTTATTATTCTACGTATAAAAGTATATATTTCATATTTTCCATCCATCCATATCTAAAAAAGAGATGTAAAGTCGATACTCGAATCTATCAAAGTTTATTGTTGTCACTTTTTTGCGATGCCGATTGGTTCTCTCGCTGCGCTTACTTTATTTGCAGCTGTCGTTGTATATTTTGACAGTTGTGTGTATCAAGGAGTTAATAGTGTAATAGTAATGGCATTGTGTTAAAGCTAAATATAGCGCGTGCGAAGCGCGCGTCTGTGGTGTCTAGTATATTAAAAATGTCATGACAAAATTTAAAATATCTCAGGAAATTCTTAACGAAAAAAAAAAGCTTTATCTTAGTGTTTTGAAAACGTCTTGACAAGAGCTACAAGAATATGACATAAAAAATAGAAGTTCTCGTTTTAAAAACTCAATCTGACCTTGATGTGACTTTTCCAAGATTGTTTAAGGTTAAACCAATATCACTACATAATAGATAACTTGGCACCCTACAACTTTTGTATAAAACATTTCTTCCGAAAACGTCATCTATCCGAGATAATCCAGTGTCCAAACCTTTTTGTTACACCCTGTATAACCAGTAAATAACTCTTATAATTAAAGTAAAAAATGTAAAGTCTCTAATAATTATTATTCGAGTTGGTAGATAGATAGATAGATAAGATACTTTATTACCCCAAAGGGTCTAAAAGGGCGTTTTGTAGGGACGTACCCAACCCTGTACATCCAGTTTACAACAATTTACATACAATTAAAATACATATAATTTATTATAAACATGTTCCTCTTCGATCCTTTTCGTTGTCTCGTCCTCCTTGATCCTCTTTCGTTGAGTTGTTGGCTTACCCTTCCTCCCCTCTCACTTTCCTCCCTCCTCCATCTCGTCTCATTTCCTCTATTGCTTTCATCCATTCTTCTCCCTCTCCCTTTTCTCCTAGTAATCTCTCTGCCACATCCTGCCACCCCTCTCCTTCCCGTTCCACCCATCTCGTACACTCCTCCCATACATGCTCCCATGTTTCCTCTTTCTTTCCACACATCCTGCATTTTTTGTCCTCCTCATTTTCCCAGTATAGTCCTTCCCTCACTTCGTTACCCAGTCTAAATCTTGCAATCCTGTTCCATCTTGCTTCCTCCCATCCCTTCATTAGATAGTCCGGGATCCCGTCCTTCCTTATGCTCTTATACCATCTATTGTACTTTGATCCTACGATCTTTTCCATCCTTTCTTGTCTCTCCTTATCTCTTTCTTTCTTTTCAAATTCCTCCTCCTCCAACTCCTCTCCTCCTACCATTTCTACTCCGATCTCTTCCAAGTAATCTTTTCTCTCCTGCTCCCATCTCCCTATTACCTTTCCTCTCTTCCATCTCTCTTTCATTTCTTCCAAACACTTTCTCGCTATCTCTCCTCCTCTACCTTCTTCCAATTTTCTTTCAAATTTCCATGTTCTCTTGCTTGCTCTACTTCTTATCTTCTCTCTTTCTAGCTCGTCTCTGACCATATATCCGCATCTAAGATATCTCTCGTGAATACCTTCTACCTCCCTCCTCTCCTTCCATCCCCATACTTCTGCCCCGTATCCCATCACTGTCCATATCAGTGTGTCGTATAGCCAGATCCTTCTTTTGCAGTCCTTTTTCCACATCCTCTTCCCTATCCCCCATACTTCCCTCATTACTCTTGCTGCCTTCCTTCTTCTCTCTCTGATATGCGCCTCCTGCCCTCCATTCCCCTTCATCGTATACCCTAAATACTTGAATTTTTTAACCTCTTCTAATTTTTTTCCTTTCCACCTCCAGTCGTACTTCTTCTTCCTTCCTCCTCCCTTTCTGAATCTCATTACCTTCGACTTCTCTATACTCAGAGTTAGCCCTTTTCTGTCTAGATATCCTTCTAACCTACTTATCATTGATCTCATGTCCTGCTCCTCCTCTGCCAGCAGTGCAATATCATCTGCATTATTCGAGTTGGTAATTATTTATGTAAGTCTCCAAATAACTTCAACAAAAATTTTTAATGTAATTTATAAGCTATTAAATAATAATTAAATTGAAAATTTTTTCACTTTTGTTTATCCATCATTTATAAGCTTACAATGTACAAAATAACTGATATTTCTGTGATTGTCTTTTGTATTTTAGATATAATTGATGAAAATGCTTTTATAACAAATAACTAACATTTTTTGTTCATAAAAAAATATTTGTTTTCTGCAAATTATATTTTTATCATAATTTATTTTTATATGTATGATTGGTTTATTGCTTTTCCCCGTAGGGTTTACAAGGCGTTTTTGTGAGGAACGTACCCAATCCTCTTACAACACATCCCTGTATTACCTGGCCATTTACGACCTCACAATCATTATTTTCCCCCTCCCTCCCCGTACCTCTCTTCGCCCCTCTTCCTCTTCTTCTGAATTTATTTTTATATAATTATATTAAAGATATTTAATTGAATATCTTTAATTTGTTATATATAAATAAATTCATAATTATATATTTAAATATCACATTAAATATCTATTATCAAACATTTAATTTATTATAGTTAAACATGGCTAGATATCGTCAGACCTTAACAGTTGTCGATCAAGCACAACCACAGTTCGACTTTTATATCTGGACAGATATGATCAGATGTATAATAATGTATTTTGGATCGCATTCGAGAATAGATATGGTTATATTTAAACAGATACAGTCAGATCTGGACTGTTTTGATGAAATTCAATCACAGATATGGTTCGATCTGAGCAGATATGGTCCGATCTGAGCCCCCGGGAAAAAAAGATTATATATAATTATATATAAATATATATGATTGTTGATTATATAGGGTAAACCGGGGCACGTTGTCACACATTTGGTTCAATATTTTTTGTATTTTTTACATTCAATATTTAAGAGTACTTTGATATGCCAAAATTTCGAATGAACCCTCAGCTTCAATTGGACAGTATCGAATTTTGTGTGATTGTTACTCTACAGTTGTTACATAACAATAAATAACGACAGATCGTTTGTGACAATGTGCCCCGTGACCGGGGCGCGTTGTCACATCAAATGTAATTGCATGCAAAATGTTATCCAAACTGTATTCAACGTAAATATCAATATATTATAGTACGCAGCAATGTAAAAAAGTAAAATCCTTCACAGAAACATTTATTTTATTTCAAAAAAGTACAAAAAACACGAAGTTTTCGTCTTAATCTAAATACAAGAATTCCACTCGAATGCGCAACTTATTGATACACATTTTTTCTTTTATAATCATGTCGGTGATTAAACAAAATATTTTTACTCGTCATCGTCATCCGAAGATTTGCAATAAATTCCCATCAAATTCGTGACAACGTGCCCCGATGGCATTTTTTTACTTCAAACAGCCTCATGGCCGACACGTTTGAGATATTCATAAGGTTAGGTATTGCACGCGGTAGGTAAAAGTACATACTTTAAGATAATATAAAGTTCTATTCTGAAAAAACATAAGCTTCATGTCCAGTACGTTGAATATTAATACCCTCTTAACAATAAAAAAGTTTTATGTTCATTTGCGGCCTTGTTATAAACAATTAAACACAACCCAATTTCTGCATTTTCAACCCTTCCTAGTTCCCTTAAATATCCATAGCGATATCCATTGGATATCCATTAAATATCCAGTGGATATTTATATAAATAATTGCATGTCTAGTGGATATTGATTACATATTTGCGTGGATATTTATTCGATGTTCTTTATTTTTATATATGTCCATTATATACAAATAGAACCCCATAAAGCACATAAACGTTGAATCAACATCTTAAAAATATTATTTCTATAGATTTAAAAGAGGAGCCGGTCCGCAGATCCGCAGATGTCGCGATTTTGCTTTGCCGGGGACCTGCTTATATTCGCTTTCAACAGAAATTTACCTACGAGTTGGTCTTATCATTATGCGCCGCTTAGCGGTGTCGTTACGAACTAGTAAATATCTGTGGTAGACATGTGGTAGATACTTAGTAGACATGAATATGTGGATAACACGTGGATATCTAATGGATATCTTTGATAGATATTTTGTGGACATGGATATGTGGATAACACGTGGATATCTAATGGATATCTTTGATACACAGTTGGAAATGTTAAATATAATATAAATTACATGTCCCAAACGGTCCACTTATTGTGTTAATTTAACATAATGTAAATATGTCAAATTATGATATAAATATAATGTTTATAATTTAGTACAAAGTATAAAGAAAAGTTTGATGATATGTAAACGAAAATTTAATTTTCAACAAACATCTGTATAATGTTAAATATAAATAAAAAAAAATATTTTTTTAACAAAACTATATTATTTTTATGTTAATCTTAGGATTACATATATACATATATATATATATATATATATATATATATATATATATATATATATAGTAATGTATTATTGGTAAAACTTCTGATTAAGGGCGACCTCACCGATTTCAATGATCTTGATATATGTTGTCAAGGTCATGATTCCGAGTGAACTTCAGAAGGTTTTAGCCGTCGCTCGTTATTCGTTAAAAAGTTATTAACAAAAAAAGTTTGGAAAATATAGCAGCTATTTTGAGTATTGGAAGGCATAAATTTCTAATATATATGTCGAAATAGTTTACGCATACACTTTCCACGCGAGACGAGTTGTCACATGGGTTTGTGGCGTGCTTTACAAGCTCGTTTATATATTCAATTCAATTTATTAACTTCAGCTACATAGCCAAGAAGTGGACTTGGTTTACAAAATAACCCTAATCATTCATACCTATACCGCACACTCTTAATACATCCTTATTTTCTTTTTTTTATTTTACACTCTTTCTCTTTCCACAATTTCGTCAATACGTCGCCTTTTTTTTTCTCCAATACATCATTACATAATCTGTTTACAATCTCATTACTGCTACTCCCTAACCCTATGAACCAGTCTTTGGTGTAATCACAGTCTTCGATATAGTGCCTAAGATTATCTTTACCTTGATGACAGAAAACACACATCAATTTCTCCTCCAACCAATATTTATTACCCTTCTCCAAATTTCCACATCTTAATCTTATTAACGCTCTTACACTATTTCCTAGGTTTACCTTAACTAAGTTTTCCATTTTCAAATACCTGGGACCATCCAGACTCATATAGAGCTTCTTATACTTTTCATTATATTTTGTTTCCAATAATCTATTCTCCTCCATTGTCGTTGAACCTCCCAGTCCCTATGCACCAATTCCGACTTTATATCCCCCCCCCGCTGCTCTGATACACTCTATTGCTTGTACCCCCCAGCCGTTTCTATTATAATATAATTCCCTCCCATTACTGTACATATTCCCCCAATTATTTTTATCTTTTTCCATCCAACATTTCTTTACCCATCTATCTTCTTTTTCTGCCCTTGCTTTTTCTTCAAACTTCATTGCTCTTAGTCCCCATCCAATCCTCAACTTTTTAAGTCCCAATTCCCTTGACATCAAATATCTCGGCGTGCAGAAATCCAATCTAAAAACCCATCTGACGTAATCTAGCATGATCTTCTCTAACTCTTTCTTTTCCGCCCACCCCCAAATCTCCACCCCATATGACAACACGCTTTGCACTAAGTACTTAAATAACATCCATTTTCTGCAAAAATCATTCTTACAGATTCTTTCCCCCAATCCCCAGACTCTATTGGCTGCCATCCTTCCTTTACAACTCAGCTCTTTTATATGATCCTTATAATTTCCTTTATTATTAAATAACCCAGGTATTTGAAAGTCTGGACCTCCTCTAATTCCTTATCCTCCCATTTCCAGCTCTCCTTTTTCTCTTTGTTTCTTCTGTTAAAAATTATAACTTTAGTCTTATCCACACATAACAACAGTTTCTTTTTCTTTAACAGTCTTCTTAACGTGTCAATCATATCCATTAACGCAACTCTATTTTTTGCCACAAACACCATATCATCCGCATATTCCAACGACCATATCCTATCACTGAGTAACGGCACCCTCCCAATGTTCCTATCCTTTAATGCTTTTCCTATATCTGCAATATACAAATTAAACAGAAGTGGACTCATCACACAGCCTTGGCGAACTCCTTTGTGTGTCCCGAATTCATCCGTCAGCCTTTCTTTTGTTCTTACGCCAATCACCGTCTCCTCATACACTTTTTCCAATCTTCTTATAATATTCAAATTTACTCTATTGTCCTTTAGGGTTGACTACAGTTGTTTCCTATCCACATTGTCAAACGCCGCCTTTAAGTCTACAAAAAGTGCATACACCTTACTCTCCTTCCCTCCTTTTTTTTTCTCCCTTTGTACCAAATGGTTCAGAATGAAGACATTGTCTATCGTAGACCTTCCCCTTCTGAAACCAGCCTGACTCTCGGGTAGTAATCTCAATCTCTCTACCTCCAGCTCCAATCTATTCCTAAGAATATCTCCGCGTAGATCTTGTATGCCGAGCAAAGCAGAGATATTCCTCTGTAGTTTCCCACGACCTCCTGGTCTCCTCTCTTATGTAGAGGCACGATTATGGACGTCTTCCAATCCTTCGGGAGATCTCCCTCCATCCATATCTGTCTTATCAGCTTTACCAGACCATTTCTGACAAACCTACCTCCGTATTTCCATGCTTCCATGAGAATACCATCCACTCCTACAGCCTTCTTTGTCCTTAACTTTTTCACCGCTTCGTGTACCTCCTCTTCACTCGGCAACTCCTCTTCCTTATATTCCTGAACTCCCGGAGTCCTCACAGGATTACTGCTATTCCCATAGTCCATCTGCCCTTCCGTTCCCTCCAATAACTCCATAAAATGTTTTTTCCATGCTTCTTTCCTTATATTGGCTTCCCTCCATACTTTCTTCCTCCTTTTCCTGTTGATAAACTTCCATACCTCTGCCACGCTCCTCAGGTTCTTTAACTCTATCTCTTCTTCTTCTCTCTTCTCTTTTTGCTTCTGCTCCGCCAACTCCTTCAGCTTCCTCTTCTCCTCCAAAAACTTATCTTTCCTTTCCTTTCTCTTCCTCCATTTTTTGTAAAGTCTATGCATCAACCTCTTTTTCCTTGTACACTGCCTACCACCAATCTTTGTGTCCTAGTTCTTACCAGTTTTCACTTTCTTCTTTACTAGTGCCTCTTGGACTACACCTTTCAGCTTCTGCCATTTATCTTCCACCGACCCCCGCAACCCGTTCTCCCATATTACATTATCCGTACTTTCCCTATACTTCTGTATTGCTTCTTTGTCCCAGCAGATCCTCCATATCTCCTCTTCTCTTCTTTCTTCCTTTCCTTCTGATTCCTTTTCCTCTCTCCTTCCTTCCAGCGTCACCATAATCGGCATGTGGTCCGAGTCCACTCTGTCCCCTATACTAAATTTTTGCACGATGTCCCGCGCTTTTTCATTACAAAGGACGTAGTCTATTACGGAACTACCCCTTGCCCCTACGAACGTATATTCTCCCTTCCAATCGTCTGCCGTTGTACCGTTCAGGACGTACCAGCCTTTATCCTGTATAAACTCTATAAGCCCCTTTCCGCCGCTACTTACTAACTTATCTTTACTTTTCCTTTCTACCCCACCATCTTCTTCCTCTCCACCCCCCATTTCGTCGATCCTAATGTTAAAGTCCCCCCCTATTAACATAAACTCACCGTCCATTCCCTCTGTCACGTTATCCAATACCACCTTTAAATCATTCCAGCACTCCTTATTATATATCGAGATAATGTGCATGCTTTTTTCTCCCTTCACGATTTCCGATATTAACACCCCCTTCTTTTGTTTACCTATAATTTTCGTGTTCTGATCTCCCCAATTTTTCCTTTTACCTATAATAAAGCCCCCTTTCGCTCTACCCTTCTTCTTATCTCTAGTCGCAAAACTGCATTCCCAAACGTGTGTCTTTGGGAGCTTTACTTTTAGCTTTTCCCACCCCTTTTTATCCACCCACGTTTTACACATACTAATGAAATCGTACTTACATATAAATTTCCAAAAATCTTTCCCTTTATTCCCTACCCCCGCCATGTTCCAAAACATTACCTTCCTACCTAATTTATCATTTCCCCCTCTGCTTCTCTTTTCCCTTTTCTTCCTATCCTTCTCCTGCGTCCGTCCCTCCACCGTCCTCTCTTCTTGGCCGCCTCTTAGAAATTCTTTTTTTCCCTAACTTCCCTCGCCTCCTCATTCCAAATGTATAATTTTCCATCTATATTTAATTTCGTATATCCTACTTTCACGCTCTTTCCTTTCTCTCTCTCACTTCTAGCGCGCTCCCTCAGTTTCCTCCGCACGTCTCTTTCTTCCTGCAACATGTCATGATCTATGTATACTCTCCTGCCCACTAGTTTCTTTTTCTCCTTCATTATTTTCTCTTTCACTTCCCAGTTGATCAGCTCCACAATTATCACCTCCTTTCCTTCTCTACCTACCACCTGTACATTTTTCACTTTTTCCCTGACATCAAACTCCTTATTGAGGAATTCACCTGCTGTATCCCTAATACTAGGGATCCTCTAGAGAGGGATCGGACTAACCGTCGCCATTTGTTTCAAAACCGGAAGTGGTATATTCAGCGGCAAAACTCAAACGTGTTTCAATGCAAATGTGTATATTTTATATAATTAGACATGACAGACGCGCGTGTTATTTAGCTTTAATTATACAATTCCTATTACATTATACTATTAACGAATTAATACATAAACTGTCAAAATAAGTAATGATAGATGTTTACAAAATAAGTGCAATAAAAAAGCAATCAGCATCGCGGAAAAATGTCAACAATGAAACTTTACATGACTTTTTTATGAGTGAATTATTCTTATACAATGAGAAAAATAAAATATTTCATATTTAAATACCGAAAATGTTGTACAGTAATTCTTACAGTTATAGTTTATTTACAAATAATAAAATATAAACAAATTCTTTCAGTGGTAATTGGTGCGCAAGAGTTCCTTTCGTAAAAAATATTTATTGATTCGTAAAAAATATATATTGATGACAAAAAACAGATGTAACTTAAAAGAATAAATATATAAATGCAAAAATGTTCAAAAATGTGTATATGAAGTGTTTGAAAATTGCTGAATCGTGTAAAATTAATTTGTGTATAATAAATGTATAAAAAAATCTTGTAAAACTTGATCAGTCACATTTTCGATTTATATTTTAATCTTGGTGTCAAGATCGGAGGATAATCCAGCGGTGTCTTGATCCAAGTGCCGTCCTTGCGTTTCATGTGATGCCGATTCGACGCAAACTGCTATAGGTACACGCTGGCGGGCACCAGACGAAATCTTCTGTGACATTCGGGTCGTAACGCCTCGTCGGAACGGAAGGTCTCGGTCGCGTATTTCCAGAAATGCGTGAAAAATGGCAGGCAGCTTTCTAAATCGTACACCACCGTCTTTCATCAGGCGCGTAGATGAGAATAGCCTAATAGTCCTACAAAAACAGAGCAACGTTTCACGTGAAATAATCATAGACGAGGCAAGGGCACCGTAAAGTTCCTTAACTAATTATCGTTTCGCTGGCGTACTAACCTACACGACTAACTTGTCCTCGTCCTTCTTCGATCGTTGACGCCAAAGGAGAACGCTGCGTCGTAGGTTGACGACGACGACGACGACGACGATGACGATAACGATGACGACGACGACGGCGACGACGACAGGGTATACCGTGACGACGCGGTTTTCTGTCTCCTGCGACTGCCTTTCTCCGTTCGCGCGAGCCACGCTCTCTCCGTCCGTTCGTCTTCTTCTTCTTCTTCTAGTTTATGGGGCACGTTTTTCCTTTCTCCGGATAGCATCGGCCATCCGTCCGTTCGTCCTTATTCTGCTTTACTCGCTCTCCTCTCCTCGTTTCGTTGCGATTTACGGTCACGCGCACGCGTGTGTGTATGGCTCTATCTCTCTTACTCGCTCGCTCTTTCTCTCTCTGTTTCCGGTTTTGAAACAAATGGTCGCCGACCAATAGAAAACGATACCCGCTTAGTCCGATCCCTCTCTGGAGGATCCCTACCTAATACTACCTTCCCCTTTATTCAGTCCTCTTATCACTATATTATTTTTCTTTTCCTTCCTCTCCTTTTCCTCTAGTGTTCTCTTCAATTTTCTCACTTCCTCCATTGTCACCTTCATGATTTTCTCTCCTTGTAACTTCGTGTTACCATTTTTTTTCAGCAGATAGATTGCTCTCTCCGCCACCTCTTCAGCTAAATTTTCGTTTTTCCGGGTTCCTCTATTTCTTTGTCGTTCTAGATCTTCCATTCTTTTTTCCATTTTATCCAGCCTACCCTCTAGCCTTCTCTTCTTCGTCTCCCATTTTTCTTCTAGCCTGTTCATTTTGGCTTTAACTTCACTCATTTCTTTCCTCATATCTACCATTTCTTCCTTTATTTCTCTCAGAATTGCCACCAATGCATCTTCCTCTTCTCTCTTCCTTTTCTCCTCGCTCTTCTTCCTTTCATCCTCCAACCTTTTCACTTCAGGTGGAGTTCTGTCTACTCTGTTACACTTCTTGAAAATATCATCCGCACCTATCTCACATCTCTTTCTTTTTGCAATATTTATTTCATTTTTTTTGCTTATAGTTCCTTGCAAGCATTCCATAATACTCGTTGAATTCGATCTCTCTCTCCTCGCCTTCTCCCTTATTCTCATCCCCTCTACATTCCTCCCTTCCTGCAATGTTACGTGTGCTGTATCACACGGCTCCCCCTCCTTGACTCCGACGCGATACTCAGCCATCTCTCTCTTTGCCTCCGGTAGTTGTACTTGCACCGATACGCCAGGCGCCACCTGCCTTTCCTTTTTCACGGGAGAACCCTCGAGCGGCGATACGCGATGCTAAAGAAAAGAGAAGCAAATTCCCTATCTTATCTCTAGCCTATTCCTTTCTCCTCTCTGGCCTAACCTCAAAACTTCGACGTGTACTTATCCTGTTAATTATACCTCCCTCTCAGCAATCCCTTCTTTCCCTCCAATTTCAACGTTTCCTCCGCAAAACAAAACTACGCACGCCGTTAATCGCAGTACGCTATACCACAATCGCACTCCGCATCCACTCACACACGCATCCACTAACCAAGTCCAAGCTCGTTTATATATATACATAATGACATATTACATATTCTCTATTAATTTCCTGAATACACATATTTTATGTCATCTAGTTTAAGTAGAGGTGGTATTAACCAAGATAAGTTAGTCGATCATCTGTGTAAATATTTGTGGCGATATACAATAAACGAGTTTGTAAAGCACGCCACGAACCCATGTGACCGCAGGGGGACGGAACTTACGGCTTCCACGCATATACTTTCCACGCGAAACGAGTTGTCACATGGATTCGTGGCGTGCTTTACGAGCTCATTTAAGTAGAGGTGGTATTAAAC
>NW_020226867.1:142377-146209 GCF_003070985.1 Temnothorax curvispinosus
TTCGTGGCGTGCTTTACGAGCTCATTTAAGTAGAGGTGGTATTAAACAAAATAAGTTAGTCGATCATCTGTGTAAATATTTGTGACGATATACAATAAACGAGCTCGTAAAGCACGCCACGAACTCATGTGACAACTCGTTTCGCGTGGAAAGTATATGCGTGAACTGTTTCGACATAATATTAGTTATTTATGCCTTCCAATACTCAAAATAGCTGCTATATTTTCCAAACTTTTTTTGTTGATAACTTTTTAACGAATAACGAGCGACGGCTAAAACCTTCTGAAGATCACTCGAGGTCATGACCTTGACAACGTATATCAAGGTCATTAAAATCGTTGAGGTCGCCCTTAATCCGAAGTTTTACCCCTTAAGACATAAATAAGTTACATTTTTAACACAAAAATTTAACAAGGACCTTTTTAAACAAAAATATACAAACTTAAATTTCTTTACTGTGTAGATATTTTGTGGACATGGATATGAGGATAACACATGGATATCTAATGGATATTTTTGT
Organism: Temnothorax curvispinosus; assembly: GCF_003070985.1. Classification (NCBI taxonomy): domain Eukaryota; kingdom Metazoa; phylum Arthropoda; class Insecta; order Hymenoptera; family Formicidae; genus Temnothorax; species Temnothorax curvispinosus. The sequence continues at coordinate 142,898 of NW_020226867.1, forward strand.
TACATCTTGCGAACTCCACGATTTTTCTATTTCGCGGAAATTTCTATGTGTCTAAGATAGCCCTTAAGATTAGGATAAGTAAACTGAGCACGGACGGTTATTGATCGGCGAGTGAGCTTTGATTCCTTCACTTTTCTTTTTTCATGATTTAAATGCTCTAGTCGTAGCAATTTCGTAATCTCCGTAAGCCTATCTTTCTTAGGTTCTCCGGATGATACAAAACATTCACGTGAAATAACATTGTTAGCCGATGTTTCATCGTTAATTGATGTTGCTTCGATTTACGCTTGTACCTGAAATTTTTCATTATTTCCTGGAATCGAGCTTGTGCGCATGCCAAAGTTTTTGAAGACGGTTTACTTTTTTTGTTAATCTCATAAATTTTTCCCTTATTAGGATTATATAATTTTACTCTTCTCACGAGTTTTCCAATAGTAACATGAGAGGTATTATTTTTATTAATATTACTTTTTATGGGTATTCCAATCTTTGGAAATATTATTTTTTACACAGGATTTACGAAGCTCTTACTTTTTGGCTCTCGTAAACAAAATTCTGTCGTATTACGTAGTGAGGTTACTTCTCTCCTCGTAATCGACGGAAGTAGAATATACTAGAGGAGTCTGTGTGTGGAAACTTGCCTCTGCAATTCTATGATTATTTAAATTTTTTGGAAGGGTTTGGTAACTTCCCCCTCCAAAGATTTGGGAATTATTTAATATTTCAAAATAGGTTTGGTAACTTCCCTTTCCAGGATTTTTAGATTCATTTAATAATTCAGGAGGGGTTTGGTTACTTCCCCCTCCAAGGATTTGAAAATCATTTAACATTTCAGGAGGGGTTTGGTAACTTCACTTTCCAGGATTTTTGGAATTATTTAATAATTTGCGAGGGGTTTGGTTACTTCCCCCTCCAAGGATTTGGGAGTCTAGCATTTCGGGAGAGGTTTGAAAACCTTTCTCTCGAATATCTAGATTAAAATTGTTATCTAATTTTTTTGTTTTCTCTTATAGTTTTATTTTTATTTATAATCCCGTTTTTATTATTTAAATTTGCATCATCGCCATTGTCACTATTTTTTATTTTCATTATTATTATCCACTTTCATTTCTTCTTTATTTGTCCCGTCAATCATTTTACAAGAAATTTGATCATTCTGTAACAATAAATGTCAAAGATTAATTTGCGTATTTGCAATTTTTTTTTGGTTATTATGAGTTTCCATATTTGACTCATGATTGTCAAATAATTCGTTTAATGGTTTAAGACGCAGGGTTGGTACTTGAACTTCCACTTCTTCGTCCAAAGTACTTATAACCTTTAGATATGTCTTTCCTGAATTGTTTTCTACTATGGTATCTCCCAGTTAAATCCCGTGGGCTATTTTTAATTTTGGTAGATATCCTATTTTTATTTCTAGGTTTTCTATCCTTACATAAAATAAGAATTCCGACCGCAGAAAAGCTGTGATAATTTCCGGTGAAAGGAAAGGTATGCTAATTCCTGATACGTTTAAGTGTCCCGTCGCGTAATCTATGTTTGAAGAAGTTTGCTAAAAAAGTCGTTGCCTAATAAACTGGCTTGCGGAATCGGTAAATCATCTGACACTACGTTAAAAGTTACTGGTTTTCCAAAAAGTGGTAAAATAACTTCTCCGAGAGTATAAACTGGGTATTCATTTATGCCGCTTAATTGCAAAAGTTTACTGTGATTGATGGTATTGTTATTTGACAAAAATTTTTCTTTAATGAAATTTGAGGCAGAACCGGTATCTAGGATAAGGGTAACGTGGGAAATCGGTTTACCAAAGTCTATCTGAATGGTTGGCACGCGACGGTGTTTATCGAGATTTACGGTTACGGGTTGTAACTCTATCGTTTTTTTGTTTATTGGGTTTTCTGAGATGTCGATGGGTGTGAGATCCGTTCGGACCCCTGCTGCACACCCGACTTTGAGGGGCCATTGGAGTTTCCCTGATTAATTACTTACCTGCGATTATTGCTCGCAATTCACAATTCGCAGTTTTCAAGGTTACAATAACGATAAAATAATGGAGGTTTTGGATGTCACGTTTTGCTCTACCTTAGTTCGACAGTTTTTTACGATATGCCCGACACCATTACAAATCTGACAGACAATTTTCAGTCTATTCGCCGTGTCACGTTGTTCTTTTTGCTTTTTCCAGCAATTGTTAGCTAAATGTCCTGGTTTATCGCACCATTGACAAATTACAGCGGGTTTATTCTGATTGTTAGTATTATTTATTCTACAAGATTTAGCATTGTGACCAGATTTAGAGCATAATTGACAAATGACGTGACTTTCTTGAACTACATATATTGACAGATCGTCGGGCCTGAGGGTCGCGGAGGCGACATTTGTCGGCGCCTTGTTCGCGTTTTTTACATATCTAGCATATTAGAATTTCGGTTCCCAAATCGGTTTTATTATGGGATTGCGGAGAAAATTGAGTCAATTTCTTACAGTTAGAGGCTAAATGTCCTTTTTTATAACAGATCTGGCAGGTTTCCCGCAAGCGATTAGTGTTTGATGATTTTCCTGCAAGATTACCTTGACCCTGTCGTAAATCTGTCATTTCGCGCAGCTCTCTTTCTATTCAACGCGTCAGCTACGGTGGCTTGGACATCCAAATTACTTGTTACACTTTGTTCAATTTCCGGTTTTAACCCTTTAATAAAACATTTACACATGTCCCTTTCTAAAGATGCTTTAACGATTTTGACCGGGAAGGTCAAATGTTTGACATGTCCTGAATTTTTATGTGGTTCTAATATCTGTTTTCTCAACAATTTGACCCGGTTAGCGTAAGTAACTACATCTTCCTCCGTTTTTTAATAGACGCAACCTAATTTTCCTTGTAATTGATAAATATTTTTAGCAACGCCATAAACTTGTTCTAAATATTTTGTTAACGAGGCTACTGTATCGAAATCTTGGTCCTGTATTGTACGGCGAGCTTTGCCTACGATTCGAGTTCTGATTATTTTAGTGAATTGAGGTTCTACCTCATTGGGCAGCATGGCTTTCGCTTCTTCGCATCCCTCGATAAAATATGTTAATGGAATATTTTTTCCATCAAAGAAGGGAACGGCCTCTACCGCGTATTTTAATGTAGCAAAAGGGTTAGCGTGCGCCATCCCTACTGAAAAAAATCACGTCACGAAATCACGTCATGAAATTACATCACGAAATCACGTAACGAAATTACGTAATTAATGACATAATTAATCACGTAACGGATTGCTCCAAATCGGTACGTGATTTTAAAAATCACGTAATTTAAAAAATTAC
>NW_020226867.1:161209-166125 GCF_003070985.1 Temnothorax curvispinosus
GGAGAGGGAGAGGGAGAGGGAGAGGGAGAGAGGGAGAGAGAGAGAGAGAGAGAGAGAGAGAGAGAGAGAGAGAGAGAGAGAGAGAGAGAGAGAGAGAGAGATTGATTAGTTTAATATGTCCGAACATCAGCTATAGGGCAAAAATACAGAAAAGCGAAAAACATAGAATGCAACATAATGTTAGAAGCAGCAGCCGGTAGATAATAGAAAGAAAAGCTGGCGATCATATTGCATTCCACTATATAACTATGTAACTTAAACACAACTAAATGCTAACTATGTACATCTAAAAACTAAATAGAAACGCATAGACAAAAGCGTAATGTTAACTTGTGTACAACTTAAAACTAGATGAGAGTACGCAATACATTACAAGATAATAAATTGTGCAACGCAACAAACTAGAATAATTTGACGAGATAGTACAAACATTGCACCAAGCGAATCATACAGAGGGCTAAAAGTATCAGACAAATTCAGATGCAAGTAAAAACGAACGGAACAGGTTCTTAAAGGATGCAAGAGACGATGCTGAAATAATGTTATGGGGAAGAGTATGCCAAAACCGTATTGCTGACAGGCGAAAGGAGTGCATGTACGTCGTGGTTCTGCAAGACGGGATGTGAAACACCTGCGATGAAACTGCCAGGCGCTCGGATCGCCTTAGCGATGGATCAGTAAGCACGAACAGCTCACTTAGGTAAGATGGAGAATTCAAGGAAAGGATACGATACGTCAGACAACCAAGAAAAAACAACCGTCTATTCTCAACAGAGAGCCATCCCAGTCTACGTCTATACGGCGTGATATGTTCGTCGCGTTTAAGGTCAAAAATAAAGCGAATGCAGCAGTTCACTAATCTCTGCAGTTTAGTATTCAGCTCATTATTCAGGCATTGATAGACGAGACAACAGTAGTCGACGTGAGAGATTATCAGGGTTGTAACTAATTTGGCTCTCAATTCGGTTGAAAGGGAGTTCCTATTAAATTTTAGTTTAGGCAGCGCGTAATGAACCTTTTGCGAAACATGCAAAATATGCTTTTTCCATGACAAAGTCGACGTGAAAATAACGCCTAAATTCCTGACTTCACTCACAAAAGGAAGAGGTACTTGGTTTACAATAATAGGCGGTAAAAGATTAAAGTCTATGTTTCTAACGTGAGCTTGACTGCCAAAGATAAGGACCTTTGATTTGGCAGGATTTAGTTTGAGTCCGTTAGACTGAGCATAGTTAAAAATTGCATTCGCATCTCTAGAGATTAATTCCAATCCTTGACGAATATTGGCAGGTGAGCACTTGAGATAAATTTGAATGTCATCAGCAAACAACATATGAAGTGCATACAGCAAGACACTACCAATATCATTGATGAAGAGCAAGAACAAAAGCGGGCCCAGGACGGAACCCTGAGGGACGCCAGACGACGTAGACAGCCACTCAGAAAAGTTACCAGCATCATCTACCACTGCCTGAGAACGGCCAGTTAAATAAGAAAATATCCAAGTAAGAACGGCATCAGAAAAACCAATCTCTCTGAGTTTAATGAGCAAGCAAAAATGTGAGACGGTATCAAACGCCTTGCTGAAATCAAAAAGGATCATGATTGTAATAAGTCTATTTTCAATCCCTTCTTTAATATCGTCACACACCCGTAATAGTGCTGACTGAGTATTGTAACCAGGTCGATATGCAGACTGTCTGGGGTTAATGAGATCATGTTCAATCAGATAGTCCGTGATTTGCGAAGCAACAATCCTTTCAAGTAATTTTGACAGCTCAGGTAGATTGGCAATCGGTCTCGTATCAGATGGGGACAGAGGTGTACGAATCTTAGAGAGAGGGCGAATGAGCGCTCGCTTCCACTGAGACGGAAAAGAGGAAGATTCAAGCGACCTATTGAATAAAGCAGTGAGACACGACGAAATAATGGGCCATGCGATACGCAAAATGAAAAGCGGTATACCGTCCGAGCCTGACGCATAGGAATGGAGTGGTTCAGTAGAAATGAGTCTGAAGATAGTACAAGGTGATATGGTAGAAAAAACAAATTCTGGACGTAGAGAAGGGCGAGTAACCGGAGCAATGGCAGAAGCAAAATCTGTATACAAGCAAGGCAACTGAGCATTAGAAACCGACACATAAAAAGAATTTAGTTGATCAGGTGTAAAGTAATGTAGAGGAGAAACTGAGACTGATTTTACAAGACCAAGTCGAGCGAGTTCCTTCCATAGTTTTGCCGGATCATTGATGTTTTTAATAGAATTAAGTTGGAACTCACTTTTGGCAAGTTTAATATCAGTATTAAGCTGATTGCAATAGAGTCTGTAGGTAGCATAGCCAAGTAAGCTCCTAGAACGCTTTGCCTGCTTGTATAACCGATTTCGAACACGGATCCGAGCCTTAAGCTCATCAGTGAACCACCGTAAAGGAGGCTTCCTAATGGTAAATGTACGCTTAGGAGCAAATACATCAAGAGTTCCAAGTAAGGTTTCGGATAGTACAGAACAAAGCCCATCAACTCCGGAGACTCGAGTCGGGTCATCGAGACCGACACAACTACAATTCGTAATAGACTGAATACGCATCAGCACTTCAGGACTCTCCATGCCGGATTGAAGATGATCCCGGAACGCATCACCGTCGATACTCCGATAACTACGTCTTGAGATAGTTCGTTCAAAATTTAAGTCCGTGCCGAGTGAGAGCGACAATTCTATAAGATCGTGACCTGCTATAAACGGACATTCGGATTTAGTGAACGCTAGGATTTTTTCACTGTCATCCACTGCAAGAACATCCAGCCAGGAGTCTGCAGTAGATGTATGATACGTTGCATTCGAGTTTATAATATGCATAGATCAACTTGACATAAGTTCTCGCAAGTGGGTTGCTTCAAAGTTGTTCGACAAGAGATTGCAATTTAAATCGCCGCCTATGACAATATTTTTATACAAATGAGAGACTCTTGTAAGGGAATGAGAAAAGTCATGAAAAAGAGTTCCCTTAGGTCTCCTATAAACAGACGCGAACAACACCGTTTCATCACTCGGCAACCGAATCTCAACTATGATATATTCAAGATCATTAATATCAACTCCCTCCGAGGCCGCAACGAGCTTAACCTTGGTGACTTATGTATATAACAGGCAACACCGCCTCCCATTCGCCCAACACGATCATGTCAAATAAAAAAGTAGTCACTTAAGGCAACGAGCTCATCCGAAATACCCTCATGTAGCCATGTCTCAGATACTGAAATGACATGACACGGGTTGGAACTAAAGTGAAGTCTGACAGGCTCAATGTGACCGCGAAGAGAGTTCGCATTAAACTGGGCAACGCAGAATTTAGATACATTATGATTAACGCTTATTTGAGGACGAGGCAGGCATGGTCAGTCAAGCTTAGCGAGATCGGCATAAGAATTGATATGAACAACGAGGCTACCATCCGAGCGTCGCACGCAAATCCGACCATCCCTGACCCATACATATCTATAAGACCGCTCCTTAGCAACTCGCTTTGTTTGCTGCAACAATTCATAAATCTCTTTAGAGAGCAATTCATTTACATTAATTGTACTATCGGAGTTATTACCACAAACCTCCCTCTGCCTAAGAATGCCTTTTACGCGTTTTTTCGAAATGATAACATCGCGAACAGCACTAGAGGTAACAGTAATAATAAAAGAGCTACTAGCAGCAGCAGTCATAGGCTGATCCGGAGCGGATACTGAGAGAGGCCTGCGAACAGTTCTGACATTAAGTATATGCGGTAGAACAACGGAAGCATCGAGAGCCGTGAGCACATTCCGAACAACCTCGGACGGAGTCACAGAAAGCACCCCCGGCAGTCCCGACACTATAAGCTCATTCGCCACGCTGGTTTGCTGGACCGACCGAGCAGTTTGTAGATTTAGTAATTGATTTTTAAGGGCAGCATTCTCCTGTTCAAGGCCAGCAATACGCTGAGAATTGCTAGCAACCATCTCAGAAATTGCACTCAGTTGATCAAGCTTGCCCGTGATTTCATCATTAGTCTTCTGCTGACTCTCAATGAAGGCAGAAAGCCTTGAATCAGATTTTTTTAACTGCTCGATCAATCCACGCAAAAGCTCATTAGTATCCGCTTGAGCACCGCTCTGAGTTCCAGAGAGCGAGACATTATTAACAGCAGCAGGTGACGAAGTAGGCGGAAAATTATATGATTGTGCACCATGTCCCTCCTTTGGCGTGATAGGCATAGCAAGTCGAGATTTACAACAGGCGCCCGCAGATTTAGTTACTATATACGCCTTGACACAGCCCGGATGGAATGCCTTGCTGCACTCACCACACGAGACCGATTGACCGACGACCAACTTACTACACCTAGCACACGTACGCTGCATGAGTAATCACAGCAAACTCACTCACTGTACGAGAGTCAGATAGTCACACACAAAGTACAGCAGATATCACTAGGCGGTTATAAGTGTAGATTGAGGCGCAGAAAAGAGCAGATAAGATCAGCAGGACTGCGCCAGCACAGCTGAGGTTGGCACATGAGATCCAGCCAATGAGCGGACGGTAATAGTATCACACGCGTACCAACCGAAAACAGACGAACAGAGATAGCGCAATAGCCAGCGCATGCGTATCAGACCCACACCTTCCAACAGGCACGATGAACTCAGCAATCCAAGATAGGTTAGAAAAACCGGAGAACTTGTCACGCAGAATATAGCATAAAGGTGACAAGTAGGCAGGAAATTGAATGATAATTCTCGAAATCAAGCAAAAGCTCATATATGCCTGCAACAAAAATTGCCCGAAGGCAGTCTGAGGCAGAGGTATGCTGCATCCAAGTGAGAACGACAAACAGACATGCACACGTACTCACCGAGAGAGAGAGAGAGAGAGAGAGAGAGAGAGA
>NW_020226867.1:166225-174232 GCF_003070985.1 Temnothorax curvispinosus
GAGAGAGAGAGAGAGAGAGAGAGAGAGAAAGAGAGAGAGAGAGAACACGTGGAATGGAAGGAAAGCGCGCCTTACACTTACCTTGCCTTTAATTGATTCGGTGGTTGCGTTTCAGAATTTGAAGAAGGCGGAGAATCATCGATTGGTGTCGGTTTGTACTTTCTCGAGAGTGCTGTAAACCGCTTGTAACATTCTGAATGATAACCTTCATTTTCAGTTAGTTGAGCAGGCAAAGTTAGATCACCATACACTAGCTTATTTGCCTTTTTTATAGCTAAAATCTCCAAACATTTTTTAAATTTTTCTTGATCAAATTTAATAATATTTCGGTTTTTCGGCTTCTTTCGGCACACAAAACAGTATAATAATTGTGTAGCCATGCCTCACAGCACGTTCTCTCGCACGCACGATCAAAGCAGTACTGTATAGTTTGCGGCCAAAACAGCACAGCTTTTTTTTGTGTGTTTATGTTTATATTCTCAGGCTTTCTTTAAATTGTTTGAAATTACTTTCAAAACATAACTTGTAATAAATTTAGTATTTAATTAACAGTAACATTGGTAAATAATAATAAACTTTTAACGAATGAATTTTTAGAATAAGTTATGAAAAACAATCATTTCTTACAATGAGATTTATATAGGATCGTGAATTTATTATTTATTAATATGTTGAATATATTTTCTTTGACATTAAAAAAAAATATTAATTGAAAAATAAATTTTCTTACTAAAACATAAATCATAATGGAGTAAATAAAAGTGATTATTAACACAGCTATAAGAAAACTGTCCGTTCGTTAATATTAATGAAAAATATAATTGTCATGATTTGACTATGTATTACCATTTTGGCAACGTCTACCAAAGATTTAGCCACTTTTCAGCGGAGGTAGAATGTGATTTTTAATCGAAATAGTGCATACACTGCTTGTAGACAAAAAATCAGCTTTGTAGATTAATATTCCGCGGCGGAAAATGCAAAACTTCTCCGCGAACTGCAATGGCCCGGAGCGCAGCGGCCGCGGTCACGCGCTTGCATTCCATTGCGTCTACCGAGGCTTTAGCAACATGAGACGATCGGTAGACTGTATTTTTTGGATGTTTTATTCAATAAACTATTCCAGAAAAAAATTTTAGCCTTGTAGATATAAGTCAAAAATGTTTATTTTTTTCACACTTTGCGTGGGTGGTAGACCTGACATAACAACGCTTCCGACGCGGTAGAATATTATTTTCCGGTATGTTTTTATGTCATCTGTGAGTATGTAAAATTTCAATTTTGTAGATATAATACATTTATGTAATTTTTTGCAACATGTTGTTTAATTTTTTACTCATTTTTGCAACACTAAAAGTTTGGTAGACTTGCACTTTCATCATTGATACTGTCTAAACTATCATGAGAAAAAAATCTAGCTTTATAGATATTAACGCGAAAAATCTGTCGCTATCTCCCGGGCTAGAAGGGTCAACGTGCGTAGGGACGCTAGGACGCCTTCCGTGAGCGGTGCGATCGTCGGTCCTCTTTTGAGTCAGGGAATTTAATCTCTTTAACTCAGGATCGGACCTCGTGCGATTTTGAGAGGAAGATGAGTAGTGGGTGAGGTCTTAAGTTATAAATAAATGAGATGGAAATTTATATTTAACATAAATAAAACATTTATTATAAATTTAAGTTAGGTGAACTATCGATATTAGAATAAGTGAGAACTAGGCAAATCAAACGCGAGATTGAAACATTTAAGATAAATTTAAGTGTAGAATGTATGTGTAAGGTGTATATGTGTGTGTACTTCTCGCGGGTGTTACATAAGTGCGGGGGTGATCGGGCAAAATTTTTGAAGGGAGACCTATTTAGAAATGGACATCTTGCCCGCTATTGTTACAATTAATTTAAGAAATGAGGTTACATTAATTTAGCTAAGTGTGGTGTATATATGTGTATGTGTCATATTAAATTAAAACATAATAAATAAAATTTATACTAACGGATGAGTTAATAATTAATCTAGGGTAATCACCTCGGGATCGACTATCTTCTTGAGAGTGACGGTAGGTTGTTGGAATATATTACAAAAAAGGTTTATGGGAATCAGGTTTACGGGAATTCATATTGCGGGAAATAAACGGGGATAGCGTCGTAGGGATCTGCTGTCTCTACAGTGGAACGGAGTCCGACCAGGTCGAACTCGTAAAGACCGAGTGTAAAACTATTAGGAGGAAGAGGATCGGTGTATTGTAGGAAATGAGCTGAGAGGTCTCTATAAAAGTGGTGGGGAGGGAACTTTCGAGTGGGTTTCTTGGAAACCGAGGAATATGAGGGGGACGGAGTTCTCGGAGGCTCCAAGGCCTCACCCAGACGATCCTAGCTCCGCGGGGATGGAAAATGCGGTACCTCTTTGATTAATTCTACGGTCGAGGTAACCGAGATCGCTGGAGAAGGAGGTTCCTCGCGAGCAACCGGGGAATACGATCTCTCGTATACGGGACTTAGGTAAGAGGAAAGTGCAGGGGAGGGGGAATCGGGAAATTCCCCCTCCCATATTCCCCAGAGCGAACCGGAGAATATGAAGGTTCCAGGAAAGGCGAGGAATCAGGGGTGTCAGGAATTACCCGATAAGAAAGAAGACGAGAGGGCGAATTAAAGGGAGACCACGACGGTGGTTTCTCCGGCTGAGCGGTGGAGGCGGTGGAGTGGCGAGTCGCGGAGGACCGGCGTTCTCCCGTTCGTGTCGGAGGAACTCTAGTGTTATTTTTTTTAGTCATCTTCGCGCCTGCTTGTTCCGACGATTCCGCCCGTGTTTCGCGGCGTTTTGGGACTTCACACGGGTTTCAGCGAGACCGCGCAAATCTACTATAAGTTAGCGGGGGGGGGGGGGGGGTTAATTATCGTAGTTCGTTATCCATAGGAAAGTCAACTTGGGTTTTATGGAATGAAACTAAAGGGAGTAGATTTGCTGATTTTGCCAACAAATCTTAGTATCAAATAAAGATAGCTCGAGTCCGCCGATGGCTCAGCTAGCCCGAAGTAATACAGTAAGAAGGAGTATCCCGAATCCGTCGACAAATCAGCTAACTCGGAGTAGTAAAATACTCCAAGTCCGCCGACGAGTCGGTTAACCCAAGGTAATAGAAAAAAAAGGAGATTACTCCGAGTCCGCCGATAAATCAGCTAACTTAGAAGTAATAGGAAAAGAGATTATTCCGAGTCCGCCGATAAATTAGCCAACCCAGAAGTAATAGAAAAGAGATTACTCCGAGTCCGCCGATAAATCAGCTAACTCAGAAGTAATAGAAATAAAATAGTCAAAAGGAGTTAGAGGGATGGAAGGGTTATAACCGAAAGACTTCCCGAACACGTAAATATACAAATGAATAATAAAAATAAAATAAAATAAAAAGAAGCGATATCAATTGTATAGGACTTACTATTTGGTGAGTTTTGGAACGTTTGAGTGGGTTCCTTCTCGGAATGAACGTTGGTGTCGTTGGTGGCCGAGTCGGACCGACTGATGTACTGTGGGATCTATTGCACAGTCACTCTAAGTATGGAATTGTGACTCGAAAACGAAAGAAATCACGATTATAATGCCGAACTGTAGCACGAGACCAAAGCTTGAGAGGCTTGAAGAGACTGAGAAGCTTTTGAGAGAGACTGCCGCAATGTCGGGGTTTATGTAGGAAGATTTAAAGAATGGAAGAGGTAGATTTTGTTGTGGGATGTGTCTAATTTTTGTTTAAAGGATTTCTCGTTGGCGGGATGTTTCTAACCCAAGAGGTGGGTTTTTGATTTTTCGCCTATCCTGGGGAGCTAGAGACGGTTATTGATTTTTACGGCTGTTTATTGGTGAGTCTTCTTGTAAGGCCCCCACTGTCTTACTGGGGGTGCAACCCATCGCTTCTTTCAGTGACTTATTTTGTTTTTCGACTATCGCCGTGTTTAAAGTACAGGCTTGCGCAGGAGTCTAGGCTCTAGATTTATTGTATAGGAAACGACACGCTTACTTGTTTATTTTTGGGCCAAGAGATTGTGTATTTTCACGGTAAATATTATTCCAAACTAGGATTGTCTCACAATAGATATAATAAGATTGTATAATAAGATTTTGTACAAAAAAAACAGCTGTATAAAATACAAAGAAGAAAAATGGTTGATTAGTAATTAATAATCCTTTCGTTGAGATTTCAATACTGTAATTTCTTATTGAATGATAGTACTTATCCGAAGCAAACAGATATCAATTACGCTTGTGTCTCTAAATGTTGTAGCATTCAAATGTATTCCAGAATTAAACTATATTAAAGAAAGGATCATACATGTTAAACACATTTTACATAACTCAAAGTACATATAAATATGAATAATATACAAATGAATATACAATATGAATAATAAATGAAGAAATGTGTCAATTATCTGGTAATCAGGAGATAATATTTTTAAATAAAGTGATTAAGAATATATATCATACGTAAAATAAAAGAATAATAACTATCTTTAAAAGAAATAGAAGATTAAGCCACAATATTCTGTTGTGCGTGTTTCTACAATTCGAATGTAACGCATTTTCAATATTAATTGACACAGTAACTTCAGCAATAAGACAAGTTATCGAATATGTAATGTAATAATTTATAGTCAAACTCAGTAAAAAGAATAGAGAATTCAAATCAGTAATAATGAATCATACGCAGATAATATGTTTATCGTAAACGACAATTAATGTTCAATATCCACGGGATTGAACCACAATATACGTTTATCGTGATAACGCAAATTATGTTCACAGCAACGAGAACTATTCACGTTCGACGCACGTGTCCCGCAATGTTAACATGAATAGCAGATTCACGTTTCTCGCTCGGTAATGTGAATTCAATCTCTTTTACAGCAAGAACAAATGATTCTAAACGCGGATTGAAACCACAGGAAATTATCGTGAATTAATTATACTGAGTTCAGTTAATCTTAATGTAACTAGGGCCCGTTCTACTTGCAATCGTTAAGATTGCAAGCCTATCGTGATGGAGGACGTGTTCCTCACATCGTTCTCTCTCTCTCTCGAACTCTGGAATCAAGGATCGTAATTATGAACGAACGTTGAGTTCGTCATACCGCTCTAATCGACTTGCTCTAAGCGATTCTTCAAGGTGATCAATGGTTTCCAGAGAACGATGTATGTTACCTTAAAGCGACTGCCTTTCTTGCCTGTGGAAAATGCCGGTCTCCTTGACCAAGCCTATGAGGGCATTCTCAATGTGCCAAGATGGCTGACTCATCCTTCGTTCGGGTGACGTCTCAATGGCGACAATCGTCCTTCCTTCACGCTGCTCGGTCCGAGGATCGTTAGATATCGTGGTATCTTTCCTTTTAGTTGTACCGCAACAGCCTCGCTCAATAGTATTAACAACTATCAGTTCTCGTGCAAAGACTCGAATAGCGCGATGATTACAATAGCGTATCAACGCTCAACTCAGTTAAACGAATATTCTCGAAAGAACGCAAGGCGTAATCAAACACGACTATACACTTAGACGGACGAACGCTGAATGCCCGCTCGGCGAGCTGCACGCACGTACCGGCACGCTCACACATGCGCAATATCACTCCGCCGCGGCTTGATCCGTCTCTGAGGCGCAACGCGGTCGCCGCAGAGCGCGCACGGATATATAGTATAGCATATGACGCTGGTAACGGTACCGCCGCCGCCATCTTGGCAGCTCCACCGTACCACCACCAATATGTCAACCACGACCACAGATGTCGACCAACACACAATCTCTTGCTTCTCTCATTATATTTTAAATACGCCGATTTTTTTTTTATTAGGGTTTCTTATTTATCTCGCGACCCTGTTTTTATATTGACAGACGATGCATACTCTTCAATCTTAAATGCAAACAGAAACTTCCGCCACGTGTATTTACAGACACGTCTAAAGCTTTGTTTCTGTTTGTCGGAAACATTGTACGAGCAATTTTAGAAAGCTCGCTTGCAATAAAGATCTCCATCAAACTTTAACTGGGATTAAGGCCCCTTTGGCGCGTCGTGTCGCCGGGTTTATAGTTATGGGCCAGACAAAGCTGATGAAAATCTGATCACGTATGCCTCATCTGTCAGTAACTCGTCTGAAAGGTCGCTTTTAGTTGCCCAAGCAAATAGGTAGTTTGGTTATAAAAAAAAGGAAAGTGAAGAGATCAAAGCTTACTCGCCGATTGATAACCGTCCGTGCTTAGTTTACTTATTTTAATCTTAAGGGCTATCTTAGACGCATAAAAATTTTCGTGAAAAAAGGAAATCGTGGAGTTCACAGGACATAACATTTGTGATAGATATTTTGTGGACATGGATATGTGGATAACGTGTGGATATCTAGTGGATATCTTTGGTAGCTATTTTGTGGATATGAATATGTGGATAACACGTGGATATCTAATGAATATCCCTGCTGGCTATTTGTAAGATCTGAATATTTTTACATTTATTAGATATTTATTAAATATCCATAATAGATATGGACGTTATATGGATATGTAGATATCCATTGGATATCTATTAAATATTATATGTCCTGTGTGGGTGGTGCGGTCTTGCTTCGCGTATACTTGGCGCGAGACATTACCATGTCTCTTGATCTGTCAAGAATAAACTTTTTCGTACTCTAAATTCTGCGTCGACTCTTAATAGCCTTATATCTATAATATATTGTTTAGTGTCAAAGTCTTTTTAAATGTTGTTTTAACCCTCAAACACCGCACTGGGTTACGCTAACTGGGTATGCTAATTTTAGACAGATATGTCAGCTTTTATTTTGAAAATTATTTGTAAAAAATAAAATATGATAAAAAATATTTTAATAATTTTCGTATATATTTTATAAAAAATTAAAAGCGAGGCATAACGTCGTTTAGCAGCTTTTTGGAGTAGACTGCAATTTTCTCAAGTAAAAATTAATAAATAATCATTCAATTTCATTGTTATAATATAATAATATATTAAAATCATAGTAAAAAATATTTAATAAAAAATAAATATTTATTTCTTGTTTACGCAGTAATGGAGACGCGTTCTCAAATTCGCCTAGCGGTCATGGTACTAAATATTTTTAATAAAATACCCCAATAGCCAATGACCTTGACCTTGACATATGTTGTCAAGGTCATGACCCTGAGTAACCTTGACCTTGAAAAAAGTGGCGGTCACGATCCGTTCAAAAGTTACAAAGCATTAAAATCGCTTTGTAAAAATTTATTCAACAATAGCACGTTTATCCTCCTGCGGTCACATGAGTTTGTGGCGTGTTTTACGAACTCGTTTAAGTAGAAGTGGTATTAAACAAGATAAGTTAGTCGATCATCTGTGTGAATATTTGTGGCGATATGCAATAAAAAGAATTGGAGGAGATCCATTTTATATATTACTAGATGACATAAAATATGTATATTCAGGAAATTAATAGAGTATATATAATGTTTCATTATGTATAAATATATATATATATATATATATATATATATATATATATATATATAAACAAGCTCGTAAAGCACGCCACGAACCCATGTGACAACTCGTCTCGCGTGAAAAGTGGGAAAAGGAAGTAGGTTCTGCCCCCCTGCGGGGGACTCTACTATTATTAAACTAGACATGTGTCTTCAAAGTACATGCGTTGGCTTTCCACGCGTGGAAAGTTGTAAACTCATGTGGCACCTCGTTTCGCGTGAAAAGTATATGCGTGGAGGCAGTAGGTTTCGCCTCCTTTTGTATTATGCGTAGAATGTATCCGCTGTAAAATAACAACACACAATAAACACTAATTAATTACGAGCACTGTCTAATTAATTATTAATAGTAATTACTGTAAACATGGGTTTACAAGTTTTTACGCGTGGAAAGTCCACGCCGAAGGCACCCCGTACTTCCCCTTCAGTGAATGTGTGTGTGTGTGTGTGTGTGTGTGCGTGCGTGCGTGCGTGCGTGCGTGCGTGCGTGCGTGCGTGCGTG
>NW_020226867.1:174242-181831 GCF_003070985.1 Temnothorax curvispinosus
CGTGCGTGCGTGCGTGCGTGCGTGCGTGCGTGCGTGCGTGCGTGCGTACGTGCGTGCGTACGTGCGTGCGTGCGTGCGTGCCATAGTTGAATAATTTTTACAAAGCGAAAACTTTAATGCTTTGTAACTTTTGAACGGATCCACGTGACCGCTACGTTTTTCAAGGTCAAGGTTACTCAGGGTCATGCCTTTGACAACATATGTCAAGGTCAAGGTCATTGGCAATTGGGGTCTTTTTGTACATAATTATCCACTTTCCTAACATTAATGAAATAAAACATTTCAGCAAAATATTTTTGAATTTTAATTATTTTTTATATCGAAATTTTGAATAACTTTATAATCCAGCCAAATAATTAAAATTTGAATATCTCAGAAACTAGACATTTCCGTAACTTCGCACTGGTGGCTCTGACTACATTTAGTATACATATAAGTACTACGTACCTGTAAAATTTTATCAGACTTGAATGACTTACTACAATTAAACTAAAGGCACCTATTTATTTACAGTGATTATAACACCGGCAAAACAAAAATTCGATAAAAAACGCATTGAATTCATATTATAAAACACAAATTATAGCATTCAGCATGGTTCATTTTGTTTGTTGATAACTTTTTAATAAACAATTTGAATATATACATAATACATATATTTAAATAAATGCTTGGATAGAGAAAGGACGGAGCCCAACTTCTCTTCATTATCACCCAAAAAAGTATTTTAACTTAAGGGGATTCTAAACTGACCCAAATTACCGACAATTGCAGGGAGAGCTCCAACTTTGAGTAGACTGCACAAAACTTAAAAAAATTTGTATACAATTGAAATATGCACGAAAACACATCGCGCGAGTGTTGATTTGAAGACAAAAATCGGAAAAAATTAAAAGTTGTACAGTTTGTATGTACAAAGTAAGATACACGCGCCATTCGTATAATGTGAACAAAGAATACCGTACATGAAAAACTAAAATTAAAAATGTAACAAAAAAGTTTAAGCTTTTGCTACTATTTTGTGCAAAAGCACATGCAGGTTGATAGGATAAGCAGTATTGCGTGTAGCAAGAGATGGTGCAGCGATTGAACAAGGATTGATTACTATAGTTAAACAAGGACAGATATAAAGAAAACAGGATTAGAAATATTGACATTATTGACATCGAAGAAGTTCGGCCTTCGCTATAGGAACCCCTTAACTCAAACCTAATTTTATTTATAAATTGAAAACAGGTTTAATAAAAATAAGTGATGGCTAAAATCTTTTACAAGTTAATCAGATCATCTTTTACAACATATGTTAAGGTCATTGAAATCGGTGAGATCACTAAATATGCAGACCACTAATATGCAGTTTTACTAAAAAAAAAAAAGAAAAAACAGTTAACCAAAATTTGGTAAAACAGTTTTACTAAAATTTTGTTTACATTATTTAAATTAAACTTAAAAATGGACTTCTTTTCCTCTACGATTTAGAAGATTAAAATTTTAATTTTTAGAAATTATATATTTGTCGCTTGTGATATTAATTCTCTCGAATCATTATGCTACAGACTGTGGATCAAATATTAGTAGTTTAAATTACGGTATAATAACCAGTCCGAATTTCCCGAACAAATATGATGGTCCGGCAAAAAATTTAACTACCAAAACTTGCAACTGGTTCATAAGGGTTCGGCCGAATCAACGGATACTTTTAAACTTTGAGCTCTTCTCTGTAGAAGGTCATCAATTAGGTAATATATGGATTTATTACAAATTAGTTATATGTATATTGTATATATATATATATATATATATATATATATACACAATATACATATAACTATTTATATATATATATATATAATTCTTAATTAATTATACTATAGAAGAAAGAATGGTAATATGGAACCTCATTTTGTTTTTTAACGAATTCTTATGAGTTATGTATAAGCTCAATTTTTTCATTCCTGGTATACTTGTAACGATGCATCCCCAAATATGCATCGTTCCGGCAAGAACAGCACGCCGAAACCACCCCGCCGACCACCCGCGGGGTGAGGAACGGGCACGATGTGCCCAGCATATTTTTTTAATCATATCATACGTTAGGAAGTCCGCGAACGGACTTAAACGCGGCAACCGTTCCACCGCGCCGGGCGGCGCCGAAGACGGCCGAAGACCGCCGAACGCGATCACGGCGTCGGGGCGCCGCGATCCCCGATCGTTCCGCCGCACCGGCCCGGCGCTCGCAATCGCCGTCGCTACCCCCACCACACCGCGACGCCGCCGCGACGCCGCCGCGACGCGTATAAAAGCCCGGCGTCGCTGGCACAGAGCGCGATTCCCGATCATCCGTCTTCCAGACAACACCGATCCTGAATTCCCGCACGAAAGCTAATCCGAACGAAAGGTAGAGCGCCTCTGGCATTCTCTGTCTTCGCCGAGTGTGTCTCGGCTAGCGACCAGCTTTTCGCTCTTATCTGAATCACCCGAAGCCGTCCGGATACGAAGGTAGAGCGCCTCCGGCATTCTCTGTCTTCACCGAGTGTGTCTCGGCGAAGGACCAGCTTCTCATCCTCCAAATCACCCGAAGCCTGTCCGGACAAGACGGTAGAGCGCCTCTGGCATTCTCTGCCCTCGCCGAGTGTGTCTCGGCCGACGCGCGACGACCCGCTTCCGCCGCGTTATCCACGCTTCGCGATCCATATCGCCGCCGCGCTTCGCGCCATTTTTCCGCGCTCCGGGCCGTGCCAGCCGAGAAACCGGCGCCGCCCGTGCCGATACCTGCCGTCACGCGATTCGGTTCGCGCGAGTATCAAAAGCAGCGGCTCCGCCCCGCACATACCGCGAGTTACCCCGCGCCGCCCGCGACCAAACCAACGTCGCCTCGCACGCATCGATCTATGTAAATGCCGCGAGCACAAATTGTAACTATCATAGAATAAATTTAACTATTTTCTTGTAACCGAGACGCGCCTTCATTTCGCTAACCTCGCTCTCCGTCTGCTTCTCCGTACCTCCTTCGAACCCCGGCCAACCGCGAGCTCGATACGCGCTTCGAAGACAGGTTGTTTTATACTTAGGTTTTTTATTTTATTTTTAATTTTAAATTCACAGTTTTCCGCTTACAAGAAAATATAAAAATTATCGAAAATTATACTGTTAAGTCATAAATCCCCAAACAGCACATGTAGATACTGAGAACGTTCGAAGGGTATCTCAGCAGTATATTGCGTATATTCTCAAAACATTCGAGATACGTACTACAATTTACTGCGGACATACTGAGAAGATTTCTATGTCCACCTTTTTTCAGTTTGTGGTATATACTGAGAATATTTTGCAGTAAATACCAAGAATATCACAAGTGCCAATATAGAACCGAGAATAGAATGTGCACAGTATATATACTTATTATGTTAGATGAAATTAATAAAATTATGTTCGTTGCCTTCTGCACAGTGCTAAGTGAGATATAAGGATTACTTAAGGTGACTTAAGCTGATCCGCAGCGAACAATATCAAGGTTTAAGCATTTTGCAGCATCTTGCAGGCTCGCTTCTTATATTAAATTTTTCATATTTTTTGAGATATTTGCTTACGTCGATTAAAATGACTCACTCTATATTCTGACAAATATACGAGAATTTACGAAAAATAATATACCTACTACTGTGAGATATTACAAGTACGTCTCGAGAATTTACGAAAAATAATATACTACTGTGAGATATTACAAGTACGTTCTGAGAATTTATAAGAAATAATATACTACTAGAGATGTTATAGAAATGTTCGAAGTATATTATCGGTACGCATATTTACAATACGAGTATAAAACATTCAAATAACATCATGTGCTGTATGGGTTGTAACGATACACCCCGCAAATGCATCGAACTTCCGGCCATCACCAGCCGGATGCCGCCCGACCGACCATCCGTTGGGCGAAGACAAGGCGCGGTGCGTCACATTTTTAATTGTTCATAAGATCGTGTGCGCGAGCAATTAGCGGCTTGCGGCACCGATATCCCCTCGGAGCTCCGACAAGCGCCGACGGGAGCCGATCTTCGCCGAGTGCAAGAGCGCGGCCGAAAGCCGTGATTCCGCACCGCTCCGCCCGGCGCGCGGCTAGCACGAAGATTGGCTACCTCGCTCTCCGATCCGCTGATCCGCCGAAAGAAGCAACCTTCCGACTCCTAGAGCGGCAAAGAAAGCAGAGTCCAGTGATCTAGACCTCGTTCCAAGTGGTCTTGGGCGCTGCTCGAACTCCGTCACACTACTAATTTTCGATTGCAACAGCGAAACAGCGAGGTCAAGGCAACTTGATCTCAGCTTTTTTGTGTTTTCTTTGTTCCTGTGCACCCCTGGTGTGCAGGAACTCAAACAAGCAATCTTGTGGCCGAAGCACTGAGAATTCCCAGAGCCGACCGGCCGGCCAGTGTCAACCTGACCGGTCGTTCTATTCCACCGGATTTTCCCGCCTGCGACTCGCGTTTTCGCCCGGGAAATCCGCGTATCGATTTCACCACGTGTAATCATTGTACATAGTCCGCGTCTCTAATTTTTTGTGTACCGTCTAGATCACTTATTTTCGCGTCCCGTTTCTCCGTATGCGTCCGTATAGATTGCTTGTAAATTTCGCGTTCTGTTTCTCCGTGTGCGTCCGTATAGATTGCTTGTAAATATCGCGTTTTATTCGTGTAATTCCAGAGTTAAACCCTGGTCGTAAGAAACGTAACTCACATTTGTAATTTCAGCGACCACGCCCGCGTAAATCTGTATAAAGTCCGCGCCACCATAATACGTTATAGCGAGCGCCACGGCGCCTGACCGCTGGATTAAATCTGCGTTATTAAACCATCGGCTGTATTACTTTAATTACTTAATAAACTTTGTATGAATTAAAATCTGGTTACTGCTTCTGGGCCTTCCAATCGAACCCCTGGTCCAACGAGCTAGTCCGCACTGTAAAAAAATTTTGTAAAATTACAGGTAATTTTGAGACCCACTATAATAGGTGTAAATTTCCGCACATTTTTAATTTGTGTAATTGTAATACAAAATTACTTTTTCTTTCCGTACTGTCATTTTGTAAAATTACAACCATTATATTGTATAATCACAACTATTAGTGCCTTGCGCCAACCAAATTAAATATCTTGGCCACATAGTCGATCGCGACGAAATTCGGACCGATCCCGAAAAAGTTAGCTCCGTCGCTAACTGGCCTGTCCCGCAAAACGTCCGTCAGGTCCGGCAATTTCTAGGAGTCGCGTCCTGGTATCGACGGTTCATAAAAGACTTTGCCACCCTAGCCACGCCGCTCATCGCACTGACCCGTAAGCAAACCTGGTGGACATGGGAGGAAGCCGAGCAAACTGCGTTTGACACACTAAAGACCGTACTAACTACCGCGCCAGTTCTCGCCTGTCCGGACTTTACGCGGCAGTTTCATCTGCAGACTGACGCCAGCACCACAGGCCTGGGGGCCGTGCTAACCCAATATTTTCCCGAGGGTGAGCGCGGGATCGCGTACGCAAGCCAAACGCTAAATAGCGCAGAGCGGAATTATAGCGCAACCGAATTGGAGTGTCTGGCAGTCATATGGGGAATCAGACGAATGCGCGGATACCTTGAAAGGTACCGATTTACGGTAATCACGGATCACCAATCGTTGAAATAACCAGAAATTAGAATCCCCGTCCGGTAGGTCAGGTCGATGGTCTTTTGAATTACAGCAATACGACTTTGAGGTCAAATATCGAAAGAGAACGCTTAACAAGGTGGCCGACGCGCTGTTCCGACAACCGGAGATCCTCGGCGTCGCCAAGCCGAAATGTGCCAGGTATACACGCATGTGGCACGCGACTGACACCACGCCCTACAAAGTACCCGATTTCCGAATCAACCACGGCCGGCTGTGGAAGCACGTATTACATCATACAACACAGATCCTTACAGTAACATTGCAGTAACGTTACAATATTGTATATTGCAATGCAATATTGCAGAGACATTACAAAGATATTGCAATTGCAGTATTTCGCCGAAATATCAGGATTATATTGCAAAAATATTATAAAAATAATTAAAAATATATAATATTGTAATTTACTAGTGTATACGTATGTGCATATGTTGCAGTCTTTTTACGAAATCAGCTTTTTTGCAATAAGGCTAGCCTATTTATAAAAACTTGAAATTAAAAATCAGCCTCATTGAGAAACGATCTATCTTTCGCAAAAAAGCCACCGTTTTGCAAAGAGGCTAGCCTTATTGCAAAAAGGCTGATTTCGCAAAGAAGCTGCGACACATACACATACACAGAGAAAAAGCTTTCCTTAGATTTGTTTCTTTAAATTTGATTTTTAATCGTTTCTTAACTTTGATTTAATTTATTAAATACAATCTTCACCTTGTATCCGAATAGCGCCTCTTTAGGCGTTCTCATTATTAACGTTACTATATTTTTAATTTTAAAATATATTTAGATAATAATATATTATAATTATATTATAATTAAAATATATTTAATATTATATTATATTGTTTATTGATATACGAATCTTACATTAATATCCATTGTATATCAATTGCTGTTGCGTTGCTGTTAATCTTTACCAGTTAATATATTATCACAAAATTTGTTAACACTATAAAGATGTGTTATACACAAATATAAGAGAGAAGAAAGTGTCAGAGTCAGAGGATCACTACTAGCTTGTTTGATCATCGAAGTTAAGCAACAAAGTGCGGGTTTACTACTTGGATGGGTGATCGGCTGAGAGAGCGGATTTTTTTGGGCAACCATGCGGCTGTACACATGGCTTTGGGAACGTGTAATGTTTTGACCAACTTCCGATTTCCCGCAATCGTTCCCAACAAATTTTTTTTCTCTGTGCGTGCTTTCAGCAAGTAGCGCAGCAAAAGGAAATTTCTCCAACTTTAAGAATATATTGTGCTTAAAATATTTTTTTATTGGTTTTAGAAGGATTCTTCTGGGGCCGTATATAAGAGCAACATCCTTTAACAATAAGTATGAGATTATACGACCGTGTAAGATATACAATCAAGCAAAAGGAAAAACGCTGTGATCGATCAGGACTGAATCTTGCTTGTCCAAATAATATATTAATTCTTGAGTGACTCTTTACGTACAATCCTTTGCCCTGGCAGACCACGCGCCGTTACTTTCACATAACGCAGTCTCAACCAAAGCTAGAACGATACAATCACACAATTAAATTGATATCAATTTAATTATATTAAACTACAAGAAATTCGGAATAAACGTATATGCGAAAATTACGGGATATATATATTAAGATAGGATACTGAGAATATAAAGGAAATGTTGCGAAAAGTAACATCCCAGCCAGGATTCAAACCTGGACTTCCCTCATTCCGTGACGGGCGTCTCACCAATTCGACCACTGAGGTATGTGGTGATATTTATCGCAACATTAGTTAATAAAGAAGAACGTCTTTTACCGGCGACGTATATAAACAATAAGTATGAGATTATACGACCGTGTAAGATATATAATCAAGCAAAGGAAAAAACGCCGTAATCGGTCAGGACTGGATCTTGCTTGTCC
>NW_020226868.1:0-9977 GCF_003070985.1 Temnothorax curvispinosus
AAGGTCGAAGTTTGACCCCTTGCGAATTGGCGTGGAATGCCCCATATGTTTTTATATACTTTGTAATTATATCATATACGCGTATGCAATATTAATCTCATATATTTTTCAAACTGCAATTTAGTCTTCAACGATTGTCCTTCTTATATATAAATTAAACACAAAAATAAATAAGTAAAACATAAAAATAAATAAGGCTGCAGTCCACTTGACGCTACAAATACTTTGGAGTGTTCTTCACTTTGATATATTATGTAAGATATATTCATCATTGAAAGCTAACAATAAGTGATATGCATTATATAAGTATATATACGTTTCAAATTCGCGCACTTTTGCATGCGCGTGCGGCCACTGAGCATGCGCATGTGGCCGCAGGGCATGTTCAGTGGCCTAGTTTACACCGATCTCTTGATACGCGTATCAAATAGTATATTTGAACTGATCAGCCAATAATCAGACTTATTTACTAGTTATTTACTATTTAAACTAAACCAAGTGTCGCTATATGTCATCGGACAAATGCGTTTCGAAACCACCAAATATTCTACGTCTCACCCCCACTCTCCGGCAGCTAAACGATGTGCTTCAAGCTTCTCTCTGCTTCAGTGAAAGAATAGAAGCCTGAAAAATAAAATGGGCAATACAAATAATTAAATTGAATACATAAATATATACATAAAGATTTACTATATAATATTAACATAAATTTACAAATGCTATTGCACCAGCACCAGATGCATCATATAAAATACAAATAAGTATCATGAATTTTTCTTGTATATACTGTGTTACTTTTGATTGGCAAAAATTAATTTTTCATATATTTGATCTTTCAATTCTTTTCGGCAAAACGTTTATCGAGTTTGTCTCCTTTGACTTTTTTTAAGAGTTTTATTGATGTAATTCAATCATGGATGCTATATGGTGACAAGAAATCGAAATTTAAGGCAAGACATCGTAATATAAACGTTTGTTTCATATTTTGTCAATTTTAAACATTTTTTTTAACATTTAACTAATTTTGACTAATCGATCAAACTAATGTAAAGAATAAACTAAATATAGATGATAATTCTTAGAATTAATGCAACAAAATGATTAGTAAATCAAGAGTGTATTTAAAGCCTCGCGCGCGTACAATAATTTTGCGCATCCGAGAATATAAATCGCGCATTTAACAGTTTTACATCCAAAATCTTTGCGCATTTACATCTGAAGAAGTACATGCTTTAGGATCTTAAATAGATACTCTGCTTTTATATTCCGTTGATACTCTCTATGCTTACATTATTCGATCTTGTATTTATCGATTTCGTGCACTCTCACTGGAGACCGCATAAAGTTAGGATAACTCTATAGCCATCAGTTCTAGATTTTTACTTCAATTTACTTTTTGCTTCTATTATACTTATAAAAAGTGATAGATCGAGCAAAAAACTTCTCCCTTCACAATTTGGCGTAAATCTGTTATATAGTTGAAAGTATCCCAAAATACTAATATCTATCGTCACGTGGACGTATCTTGATTCGCAAGGCGAAATCTATATCACAATTCGCTTCTTATTCTCTCTCGTTTAATAGTCGCTGCATGTACAACACCCTGAAATTCGTAACTTTGTTTTTCTATTTTCTCGTTTGTTTCTAGCGACCTAATAACGTTGTAATACTTAAAAAACTTTCTTTTAATCAGTTGCGCCTTCTTTCGATCCTTGCTAAGATCAACGGTAGAGCCTAGAATAAAATTCATGTCCCTGATATGCTCTAATTTGAGTAGAATAATTTTACGTTTATTGCGCGCAATTTTCTTATTTAGGAAGTTTAGATGCCGCCTTAACTTCCTATAATCCTGCAGAAGTTGCTCAATAATATCTAAGCACAGCCTTCGGGTTCTAGCAATACACTTATCCGGCGCTTCACCAGTTCCCACCTGACAGATATTGGTCAGAGCTTCGACGTGAGAATCACCGTTCAAGTTCGCCAGCACAAAGTTCAGCAAGTTTGGAATGGTAATAGGAACAGAAAATGGAAACACAGTACTGTCCTCCTTTCTAAAATAAAAATTCAGCAAAAGGAAATATTACAATATATATGAAATAATATATATTTTTAAATCAAAATAAATGTTCTATGGAATCGAAGTCAAAAACAGAGAGAAACCAAAAAAAAAAACAAAAAACAAAAGATATTTTTTATATAAATTTTAAAGAATAACATTTTAACAAATGATTGCAAGAAACTTTTCGCATTTCACGTACCTTTTCGCAGGAAAGAATAAAATAGATGGAAAACGATTCATACTGTACTCCCAAGGCAAATCGTTGTTGTCTCCATCAACTCTGACAAAAGTCAGATGATTCATATTGGATAAGTAATATGCCACTGTTAAGTATACATACGATATAGCACTGCAAAATCCGCAATAAGAGGAATGATACATTATAACAACGTCCTAAAAAAAAAAGTTTAATTACATTTGATTTATTATATAGTAGGAAATATAATAATTAGCGATAAAATCTATCTCTCAATATACAGTTTTAACACATTTTTATTTATTTTGCCAAAAATTTATGTATGTCTATCAATCCTGATTATTTAAAGATTAAAGCACCAATATTATTTATTGCATATTCTCATACATATATTGCTAACAAAATGCAATAATCAAGTACTGCATATAACTGACCTTAGATGGATCCAAGATAGTATGCAGAAATGTTTTCGTTGTCAATTCTGGCACACGAATCTTCGGACGCGAATCTGCAGTATTGTTGCTGTCTTCATCAAGCAACTTCCATGCTTTGTAATGCTTTGAATTGTCCGAACGCAATGTTCGCTGTAATAAACCTTGCGTATAATTGTTTATGAAGTCAACGAGAGCGTACTCGCTGAACTCATGTTGCATGACATACTGGCTCTCCAACTGTAACACAAAAAGAAAAATGATAAAAATGTTACAGAAAAAAAAAAACATGAAACATTTACAACTAGCCAAATCGGCCAGTTTTAAATTATAAAAATTGGCGACAATAAGCATACTATTCTTTCTGTTATTAAAATATATATCATTGTATATATTGTATATATCATTGTTATAAATGACAAAACTTACCGCAGCATCCAAGATGATGACGGTGGTTTTGTTTTTCTGCTTCGAAATATCAATTCCCAGATGTTCTGCAAAATGATAGTAATGCAAACTGTCGATAGCTATCAACGCTAATGTCTTGTTGGTTTTGCAAACCGATTCCTTTAAGCTGATGTTAAACTGCCTTGGAAACTCTCGCGGGAATAATGATGGATGGTAATCATTTCCAGCCATCCATTTTTTGCAATTCTCTTTTAAAAAACCTTTCCTCACTATATTTGCGGATCGCGAATCGGTTTCTTCCTTCAATAATGATGGTTTATATTCTATACCTGCATGCAGCCTTAAAACAATAATTTCTTTTTTTGAATAAATTGTTTTACAACGATTTATATCTGCATTTATATGTAAATATATATTACTTCTTTAATTTTGACTCTTCCTGTAATTTTATTGATACATAATTCTTGTTATAATTATATATCTGTTTCTCATGTTGTCCAATCATAACGGGAATTGTAAATACATCGGTATCTTTGCAAACATCATCGAATTTTTTAGAAATGACTGTACATATTTCTTTCTCTAATGGATTCATCACCTTCGTCTTGCACAAAAGACATTTATTCATTGCTACGTTCGCACAACAGCTATTGTTGATCCACTGCTGAATCGATATGCTAGTAACTGATTCCTTGATTTGCTTAGTAAAAGTTTTGTTTTTCTTTAGATCGGCGCATTCTTGATTCCTAGAAAAGTGTCGGATCACCGCTGTACGTCGTTTTGCTTCAAGACGTGCAACTATATCCTTCACCGACATACTATCCGCGCAGTTGTAATACTGTAAGCCGATCTTTCTTATCTGTAGAACAAAAACACTTCGATATAAGTCATACAATTATTTGCTACAAAGAAATATATATTCTATAAGAATATTTATTATTTTAGTATATACATTATATTATAAATAATAAAACAGTTAACTTATTGTTAGTACATGAAAGTTGATCATAATATTCTTTCCAAGTTTGTAAACAAGTATCTTCCTGACTCTTATAAATATTCGACAAGGAGAACTTGTGAACTGTGGAACGCAGATGAATCATATATTAACAGTGTGTAGGGGAAATCCCCTGAATATATACCTAAATTATTATTGACTATTGGCCAGCCATTTAAGAGTTTAATTTGACATCTACTGTAGTGCTCGATTGTTGGCCTTTATTCCTATTTAATTTAATTTAATTTAATAAAAAGAGATTTGAGCATTATGTATGAATTTACCATTGTAGTAAGATCATTCACAGCTTTTTTACCATATATAATACCTGCACAACGATACCGAAACTGTCGTTAAGGAGTTAGAGAATCCCCGTGCTGGTATAAAAAAAGTAATACATTCTACTCATAAAACATTTTTCAAAATTCAAATAGCGGTCCCCGAGCTAAAAATTTGAAAAATAAAGTTCCCAATGCTTCAGTAATTCTTCATTTTTCAAGTCGCTAAACCTATACCGGAAACACAAAAAATTCATTGCGCTATACCTGATAACAATAAAAATATGAATGTGAAAATATTCTCTCAATGTAATGATGTCAAATCATATAAAATAATTAAAAATAAATTAAAAATAAATAAATAGTATAAACGTTATATATAATATGGTATAATTTTTAGATATATTTTTTATTTATTTTATGTTTATTTTTAATTTTTAATTTAATTAATTTATTTTATTTTCAAATAAATCTAATTATAATGCCAAAATGTCGAGGCTGCCAAATTGTCATCCCGATATTCGTTGGTCTTGCGAACAGTGTACAAAGAAATAAAGTAAATAATAATTTCAAATATTTCTATTGAGTTGAGTAAAGTGTGCAAGAGCTGTTTTGACATGCAACGTCCGTGAGTGCGCAAAATTTCGACAAGCACACTAGTGAACTTTAAACCTTTTCCGTTTAAACACTGTAGCAGCCTCGACATTTTGGAATTAGGATTTTTGTCTCCAAATGACAAGATTAAGAGTTGATCCGCTTTTTATGGTACACCCTGTATGTATGTATATATATATATATATATATATATATATATATATATATATTATATATGTAAGGGAAAATTAGTTGTTAATTCATATATTTCTTATCCATCAAATTACCACGTTATATTATATTAAAAGTCAACAATTTTAACTATTTAAAAATGTATTTTTTAATGCTTACTCACAAAATAATTAAAAAATTATTACAGTACAATCTCGCTAATCCGGTACGTCCAATAATTCGACACGCGGCTTACGCGACCCCGTGGGCAAGAGGCACGAGGACAGGTTTAACGCTCACATGTATTCATCTAATCATTAGTGACCGTTAGACTATCGCCAATGCAGCATTGTTGATGATTCCGCGAAAATACATCGCCGCTTTTCTAGTTTTATTTTGTTTGCTGTAAATTTCGAAGTTTTTAAAATGCTCAATTATTTTATTTACCTCCTATATTCCTTACATTCTACTAGTCCGACAAACCCATTAACTCGGCACAACCTGGTTTTTAATAGCGCCGTATTAGCGAGATTCTACTGTACTTTATAAAAAAAAAAAAGTTGGAAGAAAAATCTACACAATGCTAAAATCTTTTTTTCCTTTTTTTGTTAATAACTCCTAAATAACTGGCTAATAGTCAATAATATTTATATTCAAAAAATTTCTCCCTACAAGCTGTTAATGTATGGTTTATATCCGTGTTTCGCAGTGCCCAAGTTTTCCTTATAAGATAGGGATTCCCAATTTACGGCCTGCGGACCAGATTTGACCCCCCTCTCCCCCCCATAGTTTTATATTCGGTCCGGATAAAACTCCTTCCCTCCTTGTCTGTTCTTTAAAATAGATAATTTTTTATAAGCGATCATTATGTTCACAATAGAGTTCAATTCAAATCATTTAATTTGATATTATATTTGTTAGGTCTATTTTGTTTAGTTTGCAATATAAAAAGGAGTGACCAATTATGATAGAACTGCATTTTGTATGTATATATGCATATGTATACATATATACATATATACGATCATCCAATGCCTAGTTTTGCTGAAATGGCTAAAAGTAAATAATCTTGAATGATCTTAGAAGACCCATGTCCTATATACATAGGTCAATGAACTCGTCTTGGAAGAGATTGAGTGTTTAGCTAAAAAGAAAGGAGTTTAAAAAAAAGATCTTGAAATTTTGGAGAATCTCTACTTAGATTTGTGTCCATCATAAGATGTCCCCTCGAAACAGAGTAAGTTCTATTTAAAACATTTTTTTCAAATAACGAATAGTTTGGGAGATAATTATATGTAAAGATGAAAATGAGATACCCTGTATATCGTTGTGTGCGCTTTCAATTCTGCAGTTTTGTCGTTACTACGCTGAACTTTTATAATATAAAAGAATTTGAAAATAAAGATATTTCGTTTTTGTTTTTCAAAAATAAAACTTATCTATCCTTCCCCTGGTTATTATAAAGATCTTAATATAACCCTCTGCAGACAAAAAAGGATGGGAATCCCTAAACTAAGACATCATATAGATCACAAACGATTATTTTTGGATTAATAATAGATATTTATGGATTAGGAAATTGTTTCCAAAAAACAGACAAAACATTAATAACGAACCAGATTGTAAACATAATTTTCCGTATGAAGCGGATTTCGTGGTGTAAAGAGAAATAAAACTGGTCCTTCACGGAGATAGGGCGCAAGAGTGAGCGCTTTGATTCCAGGCGGCTGTAGCCAGAGAGACGGTTGATGAACAGAATTGCTGATCCAATTCAGGATGTTCTCAGAAGTCCACTCATTGCCTTCCGGATAGCTCTAAGTTTTTAAAGCTGGTGTATTATGTAAGATAGAGAATAGAGAAATTCGCGCACCGCATACTTACTAAAGATTCATTCCACATGAGCAAGCTTGCCGATGGAAACTTGTAGACTCCGTAATGTAATTTGCTGGATGATGCGCTAGTCACTATAGCAAATACCAATTCTCTATTAGGATCTCTTTCCAATGACCGTATTGCGGCTTTATAAAACTCCTTGTATCCAGGAGTTCTATCCAATCGTGTAAAATTAAAATATCCAACGACTACTGCCTGTAAGTTATCAGAGTAATTAATCATTAATTATATTATTAGTCCTCAATCCATTGTACCTCGATTATTGAAATTAGCGTATATTAAATTTTTCCCAATTTATTTTATATGTTAAATTAAGATGAACTAAGTTTTACTTTGAATAACAACTAATACTAAATATCTCTATAAATAAAATTAAAACACGAACAAAATTTTCTTATTTTTATTATTTCTCAAATAAAAAAAAAATTCTGGAAAATAAATTTTTTTTTAATTTATACTTACATCGTAGGCAACTAATAATTCCATTAGTTGTTCTTTATGTGTTATTCTAATAATAGGATTCATAAGTGCATCGAGGAAACGAATCATATATGGTGCTGTACGAATTCCTCTGTAATTAATGCCAGAATCTCTGGATGGATACAACATCAACACTGGATAACCATGGATTTTATTATACTGCGCTCTGCATTCTGAATCGGGATGCCAACAATTAATGGCTGCGAAGAATATCTAAGTACACACATAGTGCCCAAATGCTTATGAATATGCAAGGAGAGATATAGGATCCTGGATCACAATTTTGTACCTGTGGATGATAAAACCGAGCAACGCTTTCAAATTCATGTCGAAGCGCCTGGCTTTCCGCATCCCAGGGTGCATAATACATAACAAAGCTGAAATCCGCTTGCGTTATCCTCTCGATCATCGCATCTAGATGACCCTTATAGAAGTCCAATATCAGAGAATTCTGATCAAAGAAAGGTTTCGCTATGGGAGGCCTGGAGAGTCTGGGTGGTCTACAAAATCCACAGTATTAGCACACCCAGATGTTAACGATGCATTAAAAATATGTGTATGGTGTCCGATTTCAGGTTTTAATAACCAAACTGTACCAGTGTTCTATGAATAAAAATAAGAAAAAATAAATTATGCTGCAAAAAAAAATATGTTTCTTATTATTAATCAAGCACAGTATAACTTTACTAATGTTCCACTTAAAAATATTGGCTGTTCTTGTCATTGACTAGTGACTACTGGGTTCATTTCGTCCTTTACAAATTCATTATGAACAACATCTATTTCATGGAGTACATACAAATGGTATAAAAGATTATTCTTTATAAAGAATTCTATAGACTGATAAAGCAACAATTATGAGAGGTATTGGTTGCATTCAGCCGATACTCCGCTAGCCTAGCAATTGTGAGCAGTCGCTCGTTTCCTCTCCTTTTAATCCATTGGGTCAAAGGAGAGGAAACGAGCGACTGCTCACGATTGCTAGGCTAGCGGAGTATCGGCTGAACGCAGCCATTATTTTTAATTTTTCCAATAAATACATCAAAGCATTCAATTAGATGGTTGTTTTATGTAATCCTTTGACCTTCAAAATCACCAGATTGTTAGATTTTTACTGTTTTTGTTGCAATTTCTTAATAAAGCTTTTATGAACCTATATTTATATAAATTTTTTTTCTCATTCTTACCTGTAAAACACATTGGCGTAACTTGGCCGTTAAAAACCTAAAATACTCTGCAAAAATACTGTGTATGTGTGTGTGCGTGTGTGTACATATATATATATATATATATGCATATACATTCATAGCCTGCGTTCCTTTTGATGCTTTCAGCGCTGTAAGCATTATTCTATCTCCGTTGCACATTGAATATCAAATAGAGATGGAGCGACGCTTTCAGCGCTGAAAGCGTCAAAAGGAACGCAGCCATAGAGTGCGTTCCGTTTCACGCATGATATATATATATATATGTTTGTTTGTATATACACATGTATATAACCTAAAACTCACGAGCTGTGCAGAGCAGCCATAGCGGTAAAAGTAATCGTAAAGAGGAAACAGATAATTTCGTAGGAGAACATTTTGGCGACTAGCCGTTCCTCTATCGCCAGCTTCTCCTTGGCCACGTCGTTACTTGGTTCGGACGTGGATGTTGACGTGATCTGGCGTGATAGGTTATCGGCATTTCTCGGCGAGCTCGTCTCGCGCTCCTCGCTAGACACTCGCCCAGCCATCGCCTATCGTCACCGGTGTTTACCGCATCGCTGTTGCTCTCGTGCTTTTCCTCGATCCCCTTCCCCCCCAGCCCTGTTAATCGCGCAATTATTCTTATTTATTCAATTACAAGGGCAATTAGTTTTCACCATCCCCCTTCTTCCAAGTCAATTAACCGTAGAATAGACCATTCAGCCACTGAAATATGGGCCTTCACACATGAATTTTAGGCGCGTTCAGTAGACACAACTGTTGCACAACTGTTGAGTTCGGACCTAAGCAGAATGGCTGTCTTAAGGTGGAAACACATAAAATTGCAGGAGCCATAAGCAAAACGCAGAAGCCATATGCGCATGCGCTATGGTATCTGCCTGTATTCTGCCCATGGCTGTGGCTTCTGAATTTTCAATCTACATAAACTATGCTTATGTATTTTTATGTAGATTGAAAATTCAGAAGCCATGGGCAGTATGCAGACACCATAGCGCATGCGCATATGACTTCTGCATTCGTGTTCATGGCTCCTGCAATTTTATGTGCTTCCACCTTTAAGGTGCGTTTTCACTCATGTCGAGATGTAGGCGACATCATATATCGGAGTCGCCGACATCGTGGCTGCATTCCGATATTCACTGTCAGCAACTTTCAGTACTGAAAATCTATAGTATATGTGACGTAAAATATAGTTATATTCAAGTCTCGTTCTCACGATTATCAAGTAGTACCGGCTTCCATGCCCGGTGGCGCCACAATCT
>NW_020226869.1:0-2105 GCF_003070985.1 Temnothorax curvispinosus
ATTGCTTCCAGGCTCGTTCCTCTGCGAAAATTTTACTACAAATGGCGTTAAATTAAAATAAAGCTTGCAAAATTGCAAAAAAAACTTTAACTTTGATGGCCTGTATGGGAAAAACGAAATTTTTTCAAATTTTGTTGACTGTATAAAGGTGAACATTTCCTCTTTAAAATGTTTTTTTAAATATTGCTCTGCGATCATTTTTCACAAAAATACGTAATTAACCCTTAACTAGCACACGTCCGCGATCGAACGTTATCTGCACACGGGGTGTTGTACACTTTGAACGTTGGGTACGGCAAAATAGAGGCTCCAATAGGCTTGAAAAAAATCAAGTACATACATTAAACACTGGAAAATGATACCCATTAGCCTAAACTATAAAATTTTTAGTTTTGAGGCTTCAAAAAAATTCTTGAAATAAATTTGTTACGAAAAAAATTGTTATTAATTAATTTTATGCAAAATTCATAGATTAACCGACCGAGAAAGATGCCTAAACTTGACGAAATTTGTTTTTGGGTGTTTGACACCCCGCGTGCTAATTAAGGGTTAAAGACGTAAAACCACTTAAATTGGTTACGTCATCTGATCTCAATTATAGAATAATTTTATCTAAAAGTAAATAAATATTGGCAAGAATAAGCCAGGTGTTTAAGATCGCAATAATTAGCATCGCGAAAAAGTCGCGTTCGGCTGCATATCAGCACATGCACGCTCGCAATAATTAATATTCGCGTAAAATGTCGCATAAGATTTGTCACGGGAATATTCAGTATAACATGGATCTTTCGGGATTAGCATTCTGGCAATTTCTCTAACATTGTCATCAACAATAAGGTCAAGCTTTGTTCAACGGTACGAACGACTTATTTATGCTTACACAAAGAAAAGATCCATGCTATAAACAAGGCAGTCAAAAACAGGTAACGATCGCTTCCGGTCGTCACTTAAAAACCGTGACGTAAGCACGGTGACGTAGGCTGCCGGTGGCCAATCACCCTCGCGAAATCATCGGTAACTAGCTTGTAGGGAGCCTCTTTTCGGAGGTGATAAAAGACCGTCGCTGCGCCGCGGAAGAGATTTGTTTGCCTTTTCGGCTATCCGCTCGCTTATCGCCAAGTATATCTCTATATACAACCGCTGTACTCCGCTTAAACCGCTTTTCCAGAAGACACCCGCTCTCGCTAGATTTCGCCGCGATTATCGTGCTAATTTTTGTGCGCGTTCTCGGCACTTTGCCTGCAAAGAACTTCTGTAAATAACGTGTATATATTGAACATTAAACTTTAATTCGCTGTTACTTGCTGTGTCGTTACTTGTGATCGTCTTGTTATCTCGCGCTACACCGCGCTACCGCGTGCTCTCGAACACCAGGTAAAATATTCTTTAGAATACTATCCTATTCAAGCCAACAATCAGGTATGCGAAAAGTCTGCTCTCCCCTCTTTCCTCTCTCCTCTCCCCTCTCCCCTCTCGCGCACACGCACACGCACACACGCGCACAAGCGCACGCACGCACGCACACCCACACACACACACGCGCGCACGCACGCACGCACGCACACACACACGCGCACACGCACGCACGCACGCACGCACAATAGTATACGCCAATTTTTTTTAAATATTTGTGTATGTGTCGTACGTAAATGGTTATTTTAGGAAAATAGCTTCTGACATGGCAAATGCTATCTGCCTGGCCAAATGGTTTTCGCCCGTTTATTTGTGTTCAAATGCTATTTTTCTAGGCAAATAGCATTTGCCAGAACGCTTTTTAGGCAAATGGTATTCAGCAAAACATGCATTAAAGTAAATCTGAAGAATAGTGGCCTCTTCACCGATTTCGTGTAATTTAGGCTTAATCGACGCGTTTTTGCACGAAATTGACCGAATTTGGCAGAAAAAAGTGTCGCTCTGCCGGGCGAAGCGAGATATTAAACGTAAAAGTTGACAAAAATGAGGTTATGATTCCTGTCATATCGACGAGCTGTATCGACTACGAACATGCCCTGTGGCCGCACGCGCATGCAAAAGTGCGCGAATTTGAAACGTATGTATACTTATAATGCATATCACTTACAATTAGCTTTCAATGATGAACATAT
>NW_020226870.1:0-2115 GCF_003070985.1 Temnothorax curvispinosus
TTTAATAACGTTATTCAAATCTATTTTATGGCAACTCAACGTATCGCTTACTAATTCATTTAAAGCTAATGGCCATAGTGCTAATGCCTGTAACCGTTGTCTCCCAATTAACGTTGGTCCTAATTCCTTCATTATTATCATTTTTAACTTTGCCTTTCACTTGCCTAACTGAACCTTTAATCCCGTCGTAATACCTACATGTTCAAGTGGGACATTACCTATGCTTTCATCAGGGGCATATTCAACATTTCGATTCGTATATTAGGGAAATATCTCTTTTTCGTTTCTTCCGAAATTATCGTTACAAGTTCCCGTATCTATTTCCATTCTTACATCAATCCCGTTTACAATAACATTTATATACATCGGTTCCGCGGTCTTACAATCATTTATAATGTTGACATTACCGACTCTTATCCGATTTATTACCGATGTCATCTTCTTCTTGTCAGAAGAAATCTTTTGAAGACTCTTCTCCCCTCTCAACTTCCTAGGTTAATGCTGCTTGAAGATGTTGAACCTCAGATTTTTTGTTCTGCACATTACTGTAAAATGTCTCTTCCTGTGACAGCACTGCATGTCTGATATCGCTGAAAACAATCTCTAGCCATGTGATTGTCTTTTCCGCAATAATAACAGGTGATTGTTCGCTGATTCGAGTTTTGAGTGTTCGGGCTGTCGTCCGTAAATTTTTTCCTCGATGAGTCTCTAGCGTACTGTTTATTACCTCGTGAGAATCCTTGTGTACTCTTCTTAGGACGTTGCTGTGACTGCTGAGTCCATTGTATCGAACTCGTGCTTGGCATCGCTGACACATTCAATTTATTGGTCATCGTCGCGTCCTTTTCTGCCGTTTCTATTTGCGTCGCAATTTTATATGCCGTATCATAAGTCAAGTTTTCTTCTCGAAACAGAGCTTTCTTCTTGAGGCCACACACAATTTGATCTCGTACCGCATTGTTTGCATCCGGGAAGTTGCAATATAATGAAAGTCGCTTTAATCTTGCAACAAAATCTGCAACCAATTCCGTTGACGCTTGCTGTGCCTAATGGAATTTACACCTTTCCATCGCCTCCGAAGGTTTGGGGTTTAAATGACCTTTAATAAGCGCGACTAGTTGCGCATACGTTTTTGTGCTTGGTTTATCTGGTGCACATAAGTCTCTTGCCAAGTTATACGTTTCCGGATACGTTTATATTCGTTAGCAAAACTGCTGCTTGCTTTTCAGCCTTTACATCGTTTACCAAGAAATATAGCTCCAATCGTTCCGTATATGTTTCCCAGTCTTCATCTTTTCCTAGTACAAATTCTAACTTTGACGCTTTGTGTTCTGACATCGTGTGGATTATCTTGGGGACTCTGTTTGTGTCGTTCTCAGGCGTCTCGTTGCGTTTCGTTTCTTGTTTACGTTGCTTGTCGAGTACGTGCGATTTCAGAAGTTTTCGTAGTTGTTCGATACTGTTATTACTTTCGAATTTGGTGTTCAGGTCCGACTATAATTTAGCTGTGCCTTTGTGAGAGTTTGAATCCACAATATCCTTGTGTAGTCAATATTATGAATCGTTATCTCTTCTTCGCTACTGAATTTTGACGACATTCGAGCAACAAAATATTCTAGAAGTTTCCTTATTCATCAAATATACATTACATTGTTCGTATACACGCGTTTACCGAATTCTTTACGCATTTGTTTTCAGCAACTGTGTAATTCTGTTTCACGTTACTTTTGAGTTTTGCCGTTAACGGATGTTATGCACTTTACCTACTACAAGCTTGTTTGTGACTGTCGTGCAATTAACGTATGCAGTGGATCTCGAACAAAGCGAATTAAATGCGCTTTTTCCATTCTCTTTGTAGCACTCTCGATTACTGAGTTCGAATTACCTCGTCGCCAATTGTCATGTCTTGCAAGGTGGTCGGGGTCATATAACAAAACTATATAAGGAAGTATATGATGATTTATTATTGTTATGAACAGGTTATTCTATTCGGATTACAATATACAATGGTAGACTGCGTATAATAAAAACTTCGTAATACGTGCGCACGTTACAATGTCTGTTTCTCGAGAGAGAGAGAGAGAGAGAGAGAGAGAGAGAGAGAGAGAGAGAGAG
>NW_020226870.1:2125-4363 GCF_003070985.1 Temnothorax curvispinosus
AGAGAGAGAGAGAGAGAGAGAGAGAGAGAGAGAGAGAGAGAGAGAGAAAGAGAGAGAAGCGAAGGTGGAAGCAAAACGAAAACTACGTAAGCGAGTGTTGCCAACTGGAGTGTTGCCAACTAATCAAACTAAAAAACCAACATTTCCCCTCAACGCGAGCATACTTCTAAAGCCATAGTAAATTAATACTCCCCCTTAATGTGAACATACTTATAAACTATTGTTGCTTCATGCCCATACCTTGAACACATTTAATGTGAGTGTATTTAACAGAATTTTTTGTCAAGATATGACTCGTATACTCAGTCTTGGGCACGCGTCATGGGTGACTTTTCCCCGTGGAAAGTGTCCGGTTTCTTAGTTCGCAAACGCGTTGTCTGACTTCGACGCCGCCCTACTTATCATGTGAGTTGCGTCTCGGGGATGTGTCATGAATACCCCTTTTCTGAAGATTGTGTGTGGCTCAGGCCTTAATTCTGCGCGAAACGCGTCGATTCACGCATGTGAGAAGAAAACCAAACTTAGCCTCGAACTTGAGCCGTAATAAACAAAAAGACTGAATCAACGGTGTGTTAACAAATTTTTAACACTATTTGAACTGTGGCTCGGCGAACTTTATCGCGAACCTTATTTCTACGTATAACTATCTATGTATCTCTATACTTAAATATACTGTCGCGCCGGATGGGATTGCTCACGGAAACTAAAATAAATGAGTAATACTGTCGGTAAACGAAACCGGTACTTTACGTCTTGACTCACTCTTCATCTTCGGAGCGCTTCTTAAGGGGATGCTGGAGCCGTCTGTTTTACCGGCATTTTTTGTCGGCACGTAGCGTCGTATTAATTTGACAGAATTAAAAATTCTTCTCCAGAATTGCAGTACATACATTAATGATTCGGGGAAACTCCGATTTTATATAGAAAACGAGAAAAAATTACGGAAGTACAGATTTCCTTATCCTACTCTTATCCCAATATGGCGTCTCGAGTTGCGGCGAGCTGTCAGCTCGTCACAAAGATGTATTTCATATAAGAGATATACCATTGGTACGAACGCGAAAACAAGTTTCCCCGAATTGCACAACAAGAAAAACATCGATAAACCCCCCAAATCAAGATTTGGAAGCGTAATATAAAAGTATAATGTCGGTGTGCATCGTGCGTATGTGTGCGTGCAATGTAGCGTGCTATCCTTGTCTATATCTTTGTCTATACAAGGACAGATATAGTTCGCCGGTCTTCTTTACCGACGCCGATCGAGTTCGGTTACGGCTCCAGCATCCCCTTAATAAGCTAATTATTTATTTACCCATTACCTAATAAAATCATATGCCATATGGGTCAAAAGAATACACGCAATTTAAACTTAAGAGAGCAACATAAACTCTCCTTACCCCCCATTGTCCTAAACTTAATACTAGGGTTTTGTCCGCCTTCTCTGTCATTCCACCGTTCCGTCCTAAAAGCGGGTAGGGGAATACTTATTCCGGGACTCTGCATCGCCTGAAACGGTGCTGGCACTATCTTTCCCCTACGGAGGACTACTCGGGGTGGCCCCTTACGAAAGGGGTGCGACTTTGAAGCGTGCAGTTGCAAGGTAAAACATCTCGACATATTGCCAGTCACGGTCGATTTAAATTACTTTAATTGTTATTCTATATACTGGCGAAAAAAATTTATTATTCTGTTTATTATACACCGTCGACCTAAGAATCGGTGCTCCATCTTATAGTTGTTATTGCGATAAATATTACCACAGCCTCAGTGGTCGAATTGGCAAGACACCCGCACGGTATACGGGAGGTTCCAGGTTCAAACCCTGGCTGGGGTAATATTTTTCGCAATAAAATTTAAAAACTATTTAATTTAGAAATTACATCAACTGACCAAAACCATGGTCAAAATTAATAATGTCTCGATGATTGATCCGAAAAAGTGCTGTGTGAATCCGACAAACCAAGTTGGCTCACAGTTTTTCAATGTTCATATCGAAAAGACGTTATATATTGCCAGTCACGGTCGATTTAAATTACTTTAATTGTTAAAACATCTCGAGTTTAGATAGCACACCTAAAGTGTCGAACCCATCGCACTTTGATTATTTTTCTATACCTCCGTAATCCTGTAATCTCATAATCCCTTGACCCTAAAACACCAAAACCCCATAACCCCATTCTAGAATATGTCCAATTACAAATTTGAATACGCATCATGTCTTACCTGCACAATGTGACG
>NW_020226870.1:4373-8973 GCF_003070985.1 Temnothorax curvispinosus
GTATCCAAAAACTCCATAAAAATCATAACTTAATGAGTTTTTGGAATGAGTCGTGACATTGTGCAGGTAAGACATGATGCGTATTCAAATTTGTAATTGGGCATATTCTAGAATAGGGTTATGGGGTTATGGGGTTTTGGTGTTTTAAGGTCAAGGGATTATAAGATTACAGGATTACGGAGGTATAGAAAGATAATTAAAGTGCGATGGTTTCTATTATAGGGGTTTAAAAGCTTATGGGGCTATATGGTTATGGGGTTATGGGATTTTGAGGGTTATAAGATCAAAGGGTCATGGGGTTATGAGGGTCAATAGTTTATGAGGGTTTTAGGGCCAAACAGCTTAATTAAAGCGATTATTGAGATGAGACAAGTCGTATAAATTATATTGTAAGATCACTTTATCAGGTTTTTGGGTTATTTTGGTTATGGGGTCATGGGGTTATAGAGTTTTTCAAAAAGGCCACTCAAATTTCGAAAGCCCTCGCTTATACGAACATTTTAACCCCAAACTCAATATTTAAAGTTGCTTCAATTTTTGGACAGAGGAAGGGGCCACTTGACGTGGAATATGATATGTGGTATACGTGTATACATTGTGACATGGCTACTAAATAGCTATGGTACAAGCCGGCATACTTGGCTAAAGAAGGGGGCTATGCCTTCGGCGCGCACTGGAGATAGAAGGACGGTCGAGGCTACTCCCACTTTCGCGTTGGGATTAAACCGGCGGTCGACACCAAGCGCGAGGCACCTAGCCATCGTAGGCCCTCGTAAGAAGTTCGACTTGCGTCGTGTCGGTACACGAAAAGAAGAACGGTTGAAACCAAGTCGATTTCCGAGGTCCTTGCGAGGCGTGAGGAGGGGACTTAGATAATAATTATTTATTTAAAATTTTTACTGTTTTGTTCTATTGTGCCGTCACATTTTGTGTTTGTCCAAGTAAACTGGAGCCCTTCGCTGGAGATCTCGATCGCACGAGCGCCCCTACGGTAACCCCGGGGAGACAAGTGGCTAAGTAGAGGCAACCGAGCCCGGTATGCGCTCTCTTGGGATGGGGTGTTGTGACGTGGCAGTTTCGCTGCACCGTTGCAGCGCCCCGCCGCCGTCACAAGGCGAGGGTTTCGCGATCTTTTCATGCCCGAGGATGGTTCAACGAATTGATGCAAGATTTTCAGGGGGCCTATTATAATCGCGTTGCGTTATTTTAATCCCTTTTATTTCTTTTTTGTATCATTTACGCGACGCCTCACCGAGCCGAAAACAGGAGTTCTTGAGAGGATGCAGAGAATCGCGGAAAAACGGAGTCGACGACAAGGATAGAGGCGAGAAATCAGACGACGGCAAGCGAATTTTGGTGGTGCTTGCGGGCTGTCGAGCGCAGGGGAGCGCGAGAGGACACGCGCGCGGCGCGTGACACAGCGACGGGCGGATCCGTAATGGCAGGGCCCCGGAACGCCGGGGTAAAATCAGCTCACCTGCCCTCCTCACACTACTGACCGGATTCCGGGGTGGATGGCCACCATTCCCGGACCGAAAAGGAGGAACACCGAGGCAATCACGTCCCGTCCGCTGCCGGGAAAGATCCCGGAAAATCGCCGCGCGAACGAAGGGCCGTGGAGCGCCCTGCGAAAAGCCGTGATTAACGACCCTGCGCGAAGATACACCGCGAGCCTGCGAGCTCACCCCTGATTGGTCCGCGCTATAGCGTCGCGGGGCCGCGTACGCCCGGGGTAGGGTGCGTTATCGATTCCGCCATCGAGCGAAATTTCGGGAGCATTCTTGAATCGTTCTCGATAACCGACGCACGCAAAGTCGCGGTACTCTGTCCTTTGTACTGAGTCGCACTTCGGAGCTTGTAAGACTCCTGGCAGCTATCTTTTCGACCCTTGGGACGACGGCGAGGATCCTCAGGAGGAAATCGACCTACGGTGAGGTTGCCTCAGTAATACATTATGTAAAGCCACGACACCGCTCCCCGGGTCGCGCTCTCGCTCGGGAACATTCGTAATAATTAGCGTATTCGCCGACAGGCGTACTTAGCGATTGACAGCAAAAGCGAGGGGCACCGGAATGGTCTCGTTGCCGTGGGATCGCGACCGAAATCTATAGACTCCTGAAGATCGCAGTAGGCGCGTCAATGACGACGTTCGATATCGCGAGTACGCCATTTCTCGCGCCCTTCGCGTTTACGCCCGCGTGTCTCGTTGTGCGTAGCATTTCGCTCGGTCGGAACTTAGATTCCACGCGCGATATTAATTGCGTGAGAATGTTCTTTGCATCGGTTTAATCGCGTTTAGATGTTATTCGCGTTGACGTCCTACTCGCGTCAGAATGTTACTCGCGTTCAGTCATTTGCGCTAGGATAGCGTTTGCGTTGGAATGTCGTTCGCGTCGACATACTATTTGCGTTAGAATGTTGCTCGTGTCGACTGATTTCCTGCGTTAGGATAGTTTTCACGTTCGGCTGAGTATTCGCGTCCGACTAATTGCATTCAGATTACTCGCGTTGAAATATTATTCGTGCTCGGCTTTTTGCGTTAAAGTATTATTCGCGTGCGGCAGTTTCGTGCGTCAGGATATTATTCGCGCTATTAATTACAGTAGAATAATGTTCGCGTCGACTGATTATTCACGTTAGGCTATTACTCACGTTAGAATATTATTTGCGTTCGGATATCACTTGCGTCTAGATATTATTTGCGTTAAGATTGCGTTTTGTTATTACTCGCGGTAATTCCGCATCTTCCCTTGCGTTAGTTTAGTATTTCGCGTTATGTCGAGCGCCTATTCTTTTTGACGATATCACATGTTGCGTTCTTCTTTCTTGCGTTGGAGCGTTACTAAGATTACTATTCTCGTTCGACTAAAATTATTACTTGCGTTAGATTAGGATTATTTGGCGACAGAATCTCTGCACGGCTTGGGATTTTGCGTTTACGTGCTCCGAGCGTGACACGCTATCATTTCGCGGCATTTCACGCCATTATTTCGCGTTTACTCCAGTTATGTCGTATTTGGCCGTAACTTGCGCCGTTACTCTACATTATTCGTCAGTTTAATACTTTATTATTATTATTTGCGTGGTTTATATAATTTGGAAGATTTTGTGAGTTTGAATTTCTCCTGATATTATTTTGCTTAATAACGATGCTTTCCGCGCGTTTACTAAAATTACTTAATTTTCCGTGTTTTTCTGGCGTCCGCGTTACTATCATTTTGTTATTTAGAAATTGACGCCCGCGTTATCAG
This sequence comes from Temnothorax curvispinosus, assembly GCF_003070985.1. Taxonomy (NCBI): domain Eukaryota; kingdom Metazoa; phylum Arthropoda; class Insecta; order Hymenoptera; family Formicidae; genus Temnothorax; species Temnothorax curvispinosus. The sequence goes on from NW_020226870.1 coordinate 7,625, forward strand.
CCGCGCTATTATTTCTCTTATTAATGAAGGCCAAGACGGCCCTTGTTCACTACACAATAAATGTTATTCTTGATTTATTAGTTGACTGAGTTAATAATTTACATGTCACCCCGCCGAGTATCGCGCTGCCCTTCATCAACTCCGCCCTGTTATTAGGTCGAGCTAGCCGATTCCTCGCACACCGACTCATCTTGTTTTGCGTCTCGTTTTGGTTTTCGCGATTTTGCGGATGCGAATTCACGCGTCTGGCGCCCAACAAGAAATTCGGTTCGTGTAGCGTCAGAGGTGCAAGAGAATCACCGGAGAGGCCTATCATCCCGCTCTCTTTTATCCTTTTGATCCGGCACACGCCCCGGACCGCTCCGGGAGTGAAAAAGTTGTGACAACATATATATACTATGTATTGTGACATGACAATTGTCGCGTCCTCCGCCCAGACGGTAGCTCGGCAGAGGGGAAGGTCAGGGATGGCGCCTCGACTCGGGTCGAGAAAGGGCTATCCGCGTTAACTAACCTTTTTTAATCTTTGCTGTCTCAGCACTCGGATTACGGATTACTGCGTTGCGTTGTGAGGAGCAAGTCGCAATTGTTCTCTCTGAAAGTGGAGTTCGTTGAGTTTTAATCAAAGCAAAGAAATAGGTACGTATTATTGTTCTAACGATTAACATTTTACTTTCTTTAAAATATACATTAAATAATAGAAGTATATGTACACGTTTCACTGACAAAAATCCCGAAAAACGAATTGTTAACCTCACTAACCTCTAACCTCACTTAACCTCACTACATTGATTGTTAATCTGTAATTTAATTAAAGCAATATTTTTTTTAAGCAGCTTGAAGACTTACAAGTCTTTTGAAATGGATGCGAGTGAGGACAGATCCATTGTGAACAGTACTTTTTGGTAGTATTATAAAATTGAAAAATTTTTTTGTGTCTGGGAAGGTTAATTAAATATATATTTTTTTGCTGTTATATATTATATTGTATACATGTTTAGAATTAAAGGTACATATATTATTATATTATTTCAATAAATATATTTTTTTTACAGAAACTGTAAATGTTAGCTGGCTGTTGACAGACATCAACGTCTGTATCGAGACAAGTTAACGCATTCACTGTAAATATTGTTCATCATCACTTGGATGTATCAAAAACCTGCAAGTGAAGACAGACCTATTGAGCAGGACATTTTTGGTAGGTATATTATAAAATTGAAAAATATTCGTGCTGGGAAGGTTAATTAAATATTTTTTTTTGCTATTATGTTATTGTATGTACACATGTTTAGAATGAGGAACATATATTATTATATTATTTCAATAAATATATTCCTTTACAGGAA
>NW_020226871.1:0-403 GCF_003070985.1 Temnothorax curvispinosus
TATTAGGTTGGCAACTAAGTTCCCGCCGTTTTTTTAAATATTACTAGACACTACAGACGCGCGCTTCGCACGCGCTATTTAGCTTTAACATTACATACATATACAATGACAGCTGCTCATGAAGTAAGCACAGCGAGAGAACCAATCGGCATCGCAGAAAAGAGGGAACAATAAACGCGATATATTCGAGTACCGACTTTGCACGCCTTTTTTTAGAGAGAAACATTCCGCATGTCATTAAATGTTTTTGGCATAATGTTTTAAATCATTCGAGGTTCAGAAATGTGGAGCATGGGTCCCGCATGCTTTAAGTGACAACAACAAAAATCAACGAGCCACAATCTCCGCTGGTTTGCTTGCTCGTCACCGCTCAACTCATGGACACAAGCAACGATTTCTTTAC
>NW_020226871.1:503-4431 GCF_003070985.1 Temnothorax curvispinosus
GACACCGCGCGTGAAACAAGATCTTCATCCGCGTAAAACGATGTTGTCCGTATGGTGGGACTGGGAAAGGATTATCCATTACGAATTGCTTGAACGGAACCAAACGGTCAACGCTGAACTCTATGTTCAACAAATGGAACGACTCAACACGACTATTCAAGAGAAAAAACCTAATCGGCAGCATGGAGTTCTTTTGCTGCACGACAACGCCCGCCATATCGCCCCCCTCATATCGCCAATATGACCAAGGAAGCCATTCAAACGCATGGCTGAAGAACTCCATGCTGCCGATTAGGTCTTTTCTCTTGAATAACCGTGTTGAGTCGTTCCATTTGTTGAACATAAAGTTCCGCGTTGACCGTTTGGTTCCGTTCAAGCAATTCGTAATGGATAATCTCTTCCAAGTCCCACCATATGCACAACATCGTTTTACGCAGATGAAGATCTTGTTTCACGCGCGGTGTCGCTTGTTTACCGGAGCTAAGCCATTGCTTACACTGCTTCATATTAATGTACAGGCACCATTTTTTGTCGCTAGTAACGATTCGGTAAAGAAATCGTTGCTTGTGCCCACGAGTTGAGCGGTGACGAGCAAGCAAACCAGCGGAGATTTTGGCTCGTTAATTTTTGTTGTTGTCACTTAAAGCATGCAAAACCCATGCTCCACACTTCTGAACCTCGAATGATTTAAAACATTATGCCAAAAACATTTAATGACATGCAAAATATTAAAATTAAAAAAAACGGCGGGAACTTAGTTGCCAACCTAATACAATCTTCCTTGTCTGATTCTGATATTTCTATAGTTTGATTAGCAGATATCAGGTCAAATACAATCTCTCGTTTTTCTAAAATAAATTTATTATACAAGTAACACAATTGTGTTAATATTAGAAATCTCCCGTTTAATACATACATTATTGTCATAGAATACATCAATACATACCAATAATTTGGGTGTCAGACATATTGGATGTAAATAAAACAGGCGCAGTCTTCATAAGATGTGGTGCTATATTGGCAGCATCAAGGTCAGTATCAATTTTTACTTGTGGTGGTTCTCCACCAATTGCCAAATGTGATTGCTTTTTTTTCGTTAAGGCTTCTCTCTGAGCTTGCTTTAAATTAATCCACAACTTTAATTGAGCGACATCCTTCTGTAATAACAAATATTTAATGTAAAAGTTTTCGTAATAATTTTTTATGTTTAAATGTACATTTGTAATTAGATATTATTTTTACTTCTTGAGAAATTAAGGTAGATGTATTATAATTATTGCATATCTCATTCCATGCAATCTTCTTATCTTTCAGTGTTACACTATCGCTCTTTTTATTTTCAATGATATGTTTGTAATCATTAAATATCTGCAGAAATACTTTCCGTTCCATTAACGTGTAATGCTTATTCTTACTTGGAAGGAGGTTTGCTTTTGCCTTGCATGACATTATATATAACATTGTATTTGTCATTTAAAATTTTTTTCGAATAAATAATTACACAATAAAATTATCTTTTAAATAATCTTTTACTTAGTAGTAGTAGTACAGAAGTGGGAGGTACCACCAAGGTCCCTATCGGCCACTAGATCTAGCTGATCCTCTGTGCCTTCCCACTCGTTTTCTTTGCTAGGTCTCGAGATACAGTCTTGAACCTTGTACCAGGTTTATCAGATCTGTAACCCTAGCATTTTCTAAATCCTGGGGGGATACAAACATACTTCACCAGGTTTTGTATCTTTTGCATATAAATGCCGGGCATTGGCATATTATATGTACGTTGTCTTCTTTCTCGTCTCCGCAAAGGCGACATGCCTTTTGCTCCGCAAGCCCGAGACTAAAAAGGTGTGCTCTGAGTAAGGCAGAGTGACCAGTGAGCAGTCCCAACGCCATTCTCAGTTTCTGTTTACTTAGCGCCAGTAGTTCTTTAGCCCTACCTGGTCTGCTGTCTTTCATCAAAGTCCTGGCCTGACGGCAGGTTTTTAACTTCTCCCATCTGGCCAGGTGTTCCCTTTTCAGGCGACCTTTGATGATTTCTTTGCCTACTGCAAAGGGTATTCCCGTCACCTGGCCAATTGGTGCTTCATTAGCTCCCTTCTTGGCCAGCATGTCTGCGGTTTCATTCCCGGGTATTCCCTGATGCCCAGGCACCCATACTAACGTGACTTTGTTAGGTCCGCATAGTCTTTCTAATGCTAGCATGCAATCCCAAACCAATGCTGATTCAGTAGTTGTTTTTGCCAGCGCTTGTATGGCTGCTCTACTATCCGAGCAGATGTTTATCTTCTTTCCCTTCGTATCTTTGTTTAGCAGGTATTCCGTGCACTTTAGGATAGCCAGTATCTCAGTGTAAAAACAGTTGAGTGGCTTCCCACAGGAATACTTTCCCTGTGGTTCTCCTTCGGCCCGTAGAATCCTGCCCCGAAGCAATCATTAATGCCTGACCCATCAGTGAACCATAGGTCCACATTGGGATCCCCGACTCCCTTCAGGTCAGTCCAGTCTTTTCTAGTTGGTATTCGTGTTTTGAAGTGCTTTACCAACTGGTATTTTTTAAGAATTCTATCTTGTTTTGAAGTGAAAGGGTGTTTCTGGAGCAGGTCGAGCCTTGTGTGTCCCAGTCCTGTATTTCTCCATTCTCCCTGACACTTTAGTCTGTATGCTGTGTTCCTTGCTGAGTTTACCACGGCCAGGTCCAGTGGAGGCACACAGAGTGCAATTTCTAGCGCCTCTGTGGGGGTAGTCCTCATAGCCCTTACTGCAGCCCTTAGGTAACTACCTTGTAGGCTTTTCAGAAGGTTCTTTGCTTCCACTTTCTCTGTTCTGGGCCACCAGATCACAGATGCATAAAGTAGTCTCGGTAACAGTACCGCTTTGTACAACCATAGTGCTATGGGAGCTTTGATGCCCCAAGACTTTCCCATGGCTCTTCTACACATCCACATGCATGTGTAGAATTTTTTCCTGCTCTCTGCAAGGTGTACTTTCCAGTTAAGTTTGGTATCTATATGTAGTCCCAAGTATTTAACTGAGGTTGTAAAGGGGATTACCTTTCCCCAGAGCTTAAGAGGCTCAATGGGTTCTGGTTTGTATGTCCTAGTGAAGACCATTATATTGGTCTTTGATGGATTAACCATCAATCCCTTGGCCTCACACCATTTTTGGACGATCTTTAAGGCATCTTTCATGCGGTCCCTTAGGGTATCTAAGAAGGATCCTGTGATCACTATAGCTACGTCATCCGCATAGCCACAGGTCAGGAACCCCTTCTTTTGTAGTTTCACCAAAAGGTCATTGACTACTAGGCACCACAACAGAGGGGACAGAACCCCACCCTGCGGGCACCCCTTGCTTGGTCTACCAGTGATACTAATATTACTTTGCGTGACTGTTAGGTTCCTCCCCGCCAGCATATTCTCCACCCAGTCTACTAGCGGTTCCGGGACCCCATGTGCAATCATTGCTTCCTTAATGGCCTTGTTCGAGGTGCTATCAAACGCCCCTACGATGTCCAAGAAGGTTCCAATAGCGTATCCTTTCGCCTCCAGCTGCGTCTCTATCTTGCCTATCAGGTGGTGTAGGGCAGTTTCCGTAGACCTGCCCTCCCTGTAGGCATACTGAGCACTGGCTAGAGGGTGGTCCGCTAATGGTCCATCCTTGAGAAACCTATCAATTAGCCTCTCCAAGGTCTTTAATAGAAAAGAGGTCAAACTGATGGGTCTATAATCCTTGGCTTTAATGTGTCCATTTCTGCCAGGCTTAGGTATGAAGACCACTCTAGTGGCTCTCCATGCTTGCGGGACATGTCTCAGAGCTATGCTTGCCCTAAAGATTTTAGTCAATGGGCCTACCAGCTCTTCGAGTCCCTCCTGTAAGAGCAGAGGGAGTACGCCGTCCGGTCCCGGGGCCTTATAGGGCTCAAAGGAGC
>NW_020226872.1:0-19843 GCF_003070985.1 Temnothorax curvispinosus
TTATTACTTTTACAATTAAATTGTAACGTGTGAGTAACGTGTGCCGGTACAAAATTGAAACAACGCTGATGTAAAAAGAAAACGAAAATATATATGGCTAAAACGCAGAGGGGAAGAAAGCGATCGTTAGAAATTTTACTGTTACGAGAATTGTAATTAGGAGAGGACACGACTTTTCGTGATGGCCACGATTTCTCGCACGTAGCAAGTCCTGCGCGAAGGAACTTCTTGGCATACCTGCATGCTGAATCGTTCGGGCGTTCAGGCATTCCTGAAGTCTGGCTTGGTCGATAATTATGAGATATTAGTCAGTAATTTATAGCCGTCTCAGGGACCTTCTTTCGAAGGTACAGGCTCTCGCCTCGCGATCTTCCTCCTCTCTGCGAACCCCGATTGAAGAATGGCGGCTGTGGCGAATGGCTCTTCGTAGCGATGACGATGGCGATGATGGTGGCCTTTGATTCGAGAACCTTTAGGGTCGAATTCATTCTCCCCTTCGATTTCGTCCGTTTCCTTCTCCGTCACTAGCTCCGTTGAACGTTCTTTATCCGGAAATGCCCTGATCAAGCAAGATAGTGATCATTATTCGTTGACGTGTGATTGCTTAAGTGACTTGTTAGAAAGGTCGCCCTAAGTTTTTCAACGTGTAGATTTTTAGAATTTACTTAAGCATTAATATTTCCCAAGTTAGAAGTTACTAAAGAGAAAAAGATTTTATAAGCATTAAAGATGCAAGCAGATAATGCAATTCTATCTTCTGACTAATTTAACATAGACTTCAATTATCAAATGTCCTGGAAAGGTTGATTTTATATTAATGAAGAATTTGTAGACGAGATGAATGATTTGGGAACTTTTCGAAAACCTCGTTGCATATGTATACAACGTTATTTCTGCAAAACGACTGCAAATAACCCGTTTTAAAAGCGGAAAACTTGATGATGCATTCTATATTCTCTGGTAAGATGGGCAATTCAAAAGTAACAGGCGTAAAACATGAATGATCGATAGACAATCCGAAGATTACGCCGGAAGTTTCAATAAAAGACCCGCGCCATCTTCCTCTCCCTCTGCATGCGCTACCGCAGCTCATGTAGACCAGAAGACGCCATCCATCATCCTCGTGTTTCATTACACATCTACGCGCCTTACAGCGGAGTTACATTAGCTCCCACTAAGTATTTTATAAGGGATAGGAGGACGCGGCGCGCGAAAGCGTATAACATGATTTTTAAAGTCGTTTACCGCAAGAGCGGACGTACTTACCGTGTAAATCGAATCGATCAAAACTATACTTATATATATTACATCGAAGAGTAATTCGATTAGAATTACTCAATTATTTTCCCTGCATTGCGGATTCTCGCCAAAGTGAACACCGCGACTGTAATAATAAGCATACCTACAGTAATAATATATTAAGTGTCAGTAACAATAATATACATATTAGTGACACGGTAGAAATTAGTTTTTCAATATTAATATTGCACACCGAGAGAATATTAAAATTTGTCACATCATAAGAATTTGTCACATTTAACTTTATCTAATTTTGTTCTTTTTCCGTTTCAGGTAAGTACCACGAAAGCTTTCAATGCAGATAAATCGTCGTGGCGGTAAGCATACATTTAAAACGTGATGATATTCACAGAGAATACGTTTTGCAAAACGCAAATCGAAGTATAAATAGAACCGTTATTTGCCGCATTTGTTCCCATTACATAACAGCTGTCATCTGCTTATCGTGGCAGATATTCCAGGTTTGTCTCACGGATTGCACACCGATAAGAATTTTCGCGATAAGTGACATCAGTCGCAGCTGCACTTGGCGATAAATGCGAGTGCGAATGTATTGCGCAAATAGGCGGTCTCTGTTGCTACATTGGTCTCCTTGACGCACCCTATTTTCTAGGCTCGCATTTACCTGCCACATTTAGCGCTAAATTCTACTCTAAAGAAAGGCTTATAAAAAAGAAAAAAAAACATGCTTTAAGTTCTTCCTGAATATTTCGGTATGTGCCGAGTGATCTCGGATAATAAAAGAATTTTATATTACACGCTACGTTACACAATTTTCCTACAGCGGTAAATCGATAATCTCACGATCTTCCGAGCTGCATCTTTCTCGTTCATCGAGCACTTTAAGTTTCGCAAAGTGGTTAGCATTTTTTTTTCTCGTTCAGAATATTTATTCACATCGAGAACACGAGATACAGATAATTGAGCCGCGTTATAATGCGAAATTTGTTCAATGTTTACACGTACATAAAATAATTTGGTTCACTTTATTTAAAATTCAAATTTTTTTGAAATGTAAATAATTACACGAGAAAAACATGGTTACAAGTTAGAATTAAACTAGTCTCTCGGATATAAAAATATTCAAATTAAACGTTACGTTTATACTTGTGTGTGCAAGCACGCAAATGAAATATTTACCCGAGAGAGTTGGGCGAATTTCACGGTGCGTTTTGCGAGGCATTAAAAGAGGTATCGAGACCAGCGCGCGTTGTTCCCTTCGACTCATCGTCTTTTACGTGCGGTAAATCTGATAACCGGCGAACGAGGATCGTATTCGTCGTCAATGTTTATCGAGACTGGCGAAGAGTTGTTTAAACTACGCGAGCCGATGTCCGATAGCTGAGAAGCAGGCACGGGGGTTCTCTCGGACGGACACGGGATATCCTCCGAGAAAACACCGTCGCGTCGAAATGTTTGCGAGAAACTCGATGCGAGTTTGTCGAGCGATCCTTGCATGGGTGTAGCTTTTAAATGACGATCCACTCCTTTCTGCAATTTAAACTTATGTAAATAGATACGGGGAGAATCGTTTAGTTCCTCAGTATATGCATTAATCTTATCATTATTGCACAACTGATTTCTCTTTCCATATGTGCGATAAGTGAAGATGTGGAAATTTCATCGAATCTTCCCATAAATCTCAATAAAACAGAGTTATTAAATGACTAAATCGATGAACACGTTTGAAATAGATTTAATTATATAAATCAGATTTTTCATATACATGATTTTATATTTTAACAAACATTGGCATATTATATACCTATATTTTTCATCGCATGTTATATATTTTTTATATAATATATTTTATTATGTATAATAACTTATAACTTTCGTATAACTTTGTAGCTATTACAGGTATTTATTTGCTCTTTGATATCTCTATCTTGATGCTTGAGCAATCATATCGCCGAGAAAGTATACTGTACTGCTACTGGAACTCGACACATTTACGCATATAACTTCTCTTTTAAATCATTATAATTGCGTAAGTTAATTTTTATCTTTCATATCTATCTGCATACCTATCTTACACATGTATCTGCGATCTTGACGCATTACGTGAAACAGTTTAGATTTTTAATACGTACTCTTGGAAAATGCGAACGGAGGGAAGCAGACAGCTATTTTAATTAGCCGTTTGTTAATTTGAGTGCTGTCAAGTGCAAGATTGTTATATTCGCATACGTATCTGACGATCAGAATGAACGGTATTTCCAATTATAATCGCCGTCGAACACATTTTTCTCACAATAATATCGCAATAACACGTTTCTCTATTTCCATATATAGGTACATGTAAAAATTAAGATTTTTCACACTGACACCGGCATCGTCGTTCACGTGTGAATTAAAGAACTCGTGCGCGATAACGAGCCGGCTGCAGGTTATACTTTACGGGGCGTATAAGCGCAACGTACGCGATCGCCGTAACGCTGCGTAATTCGTTTTGATTAGCCCGTGGAAGACAGGCCGATACACTCGAGCGATAATTAGAGGGGGTGCCCGACGACGGTGTTTCGCGGGGTAACAAAATGCGTCTCGTTTCGCGACGGTGACGACGCGTCGTATCATGCGAATTTGCCTGGTGCGTGTGACGCGCGTGAACCTAATTAAAACGGGTCGAATTCCGTGTGTAATTAGGGATTAATCCGACACCGAGCCGGGGTGAAGATAGGAGACGCGAGGGTATCTCCCTTCGCATCGCCATCGTGAAAACAATTATATAACATATAATTAGCGGAGAAGCTCAAAAGCATCTTCGTTTCCATTTCGAAATTACACATACTTATATATTTTTTTTCATTCGGTCTTAATTTTAACTCTTTACACATAAAGTGTATACGCTTACTATAAATTGCACCAGAAATCGGAGCAAACTGATGTCGCATAAGAGGATATATTAAAAGATATCTTTACTTATTCGTTAGAATTGTATCGAATTCGTTTAATTTTGGTGGTGTAACAAATCTCCGCGTCTATCTTAAAGCTAAATCTCGTCAAGTAAACGGCGAAAAGTATAATACGAAAATATTTCACAAGTCATATATTTCATTCTTACTTCAATAATAACTTGAGTTTGCACGATAAGAAAAAGTAACTCGTAAAGTCGTAAATTACAGTAAAATTGTACGTCAGGTAAGACCGTAAATTACGAACAGGCTTTCAGAAATTGCGGCGCGTTAAAAGTGCGTATTTTCTCTCAACCTTGAACATTTCTGTCATTTAACTGTCACGGCTATTTGTTCTTCGTGCGGGCATTTTTGACCCATTATATGTTGTGCTGCGACCTTCCCTTCGGAACGTCACGGCATCTCTGAACGTCCTCTTCGTGCGAGGTGGACAGAACAGTGGCCGAGGATATACCCCCCGAGTCTTGATGTAAATCCGCTATCTTAACCCTCTTCCCCGCGCGCGATTCCCTTTATCCCTCGCTGATTTTGCCCAGCAATTTTCGGCCATTGTTCCACCCGCGAGGTTTCTTCGTGCTCTTCCGCTTCTTGTTCCTTTGGCTCGCTTTCTCTTCATCCTTCTCGGCCACATTCTTCTCCTTCCTCTCCTTCTCATCTCCGACTCTTCCCGTGAATTCCATTGACGATCTCTCATCTTTTTTTTTTACAATCTCCGCCTATGTGGGAACTCTCTCATTTACTTTCGTAATCGATTAGCCTCAATGCTCGTGACTTGATTATTGAAATACCAAAAGTAGAATAAACTGTAAGATAAATTCTCAATGATTAATAGGTATAAATTTGAGAAGTGCCGATTAATTGGAGGAAGTTACACGAGAAAATTGTTCAAGTCTTATTTAAATCTGAAAAAGAATATTAATAAATACGATGAATTTAGCTCGTCGAAAAATTTATCTTGTTTTATAAAATTGATCAAGACCGAGATATCTAATAAATTTCGTTGAGTCCGGAATAATATATTAAATGCACTGCATTAGCTAAAACTTACGAATATGCATTAGTGTTTACAAATGCATTCTGTCCTTCCAGGATGGAGCGCATGTCAGATTCAGATGGTCACATTTAGCGTTAAACGCGCCGCTAAACGCAGGCGAAGAATGCGGGCCTTCTCAGCTTACGAGGCTCCCGCGTGTAATTACATGCAGCGTCCGAAGAATGCAACCGCATTATCGCGCGACAAAGAGGAAGGGAGGCTTTTATGAAATTGAGGAATTCAGACCCCGGGCTCATCTCTCTCTCTCTCGCTTTCTCTCTCTCTCTCTCTCTTTCTCTCTCTCTTCCCCTCCCCCTTTTTCTCTCTCCCCCTTTTTCTCTCTTTTTCTCTTTCTCTCTCTCGCAGGTCCATGACGGAAGTGCCGTTGTTTTTCATTGAACGCCCGCGACCTAAAATGACAATGAAACTAATGAATGGACTTCCTCCGACGCCCGCAATTAATGTAATTCTGCCGCACTGAATAGCTATTTAAATTTGCCTGGGAGGTGGGCGCGAGAGAGCTTGTGTCAGTAAAATTAATTCGTGCCGCGATATACACGGAAGTGAAGCAGCAGCAGCCGCATCCAATGTATGCGCTATAATAATCGCGCTAATTGGATCGGTAAGGCGTGACGCTGTGTTGTTAAAAATCTACATCGCTCTCGGATGCAGCTGTTTTTTTTTAAGACCGATCAACTGCTTTATTTCGATATATAATTGGACAAAGAATATTCGTATATTTGTGACACGCGAATATATAAAAATGTCTACTATAATAAGCTATGCCGTTTATATTATTTACATTTTATATATATATTTTTATTTAATTATTAGAACACTTTTTGAAAAAATCAGGAACTCCAGGATTTTATTTTTTTTAGCGGGAAAAGCTAAAATTTTATCAATTACATCGAAATTATAAAAATGGAGCGAAACTTTAGTTAGTTTCCTGCATTGAGACAATCTGTTCCGTTTTACTTTGTTAATCGGCTGGAAAAATAATGAGTAATATCGCTTTATCAGCTTTTCCGTGCAGAATTCAATTTATTTCGCGAGATTCCTTTTACAAGTGTATTACCTCATTTACCATTCACCAGTTACTGCAGGTTATATTAAATACGGCAAGTTAAAGCTCTCGTTTGTAACTTCCTCTGAGGTAGATTTTTCTCTGCTTAATGATTTGTTCCGTGCTTTTATTGTGATTGAAGCTCATTCACGTCGCGGTGGTGAGCTTATCCGTTTTCACGAGCTCTTTTCTTCCTCCGTTACTTGTTTCCTCATTAAATTTGCAGACGTCCAGACAGGTCACGCAAGTTCTTTTTTCCGACTTAGTATTATGATTGAGCTAATTTCAAATTATTTTCATATAAATGTATTATTTATTATGAGAGAAATTCATGAAGAAATGTTCTGTCTATATTACTGTTGTTTACATGACTCTAATTTTTACTAAAATATTGTCTCACCGTTATTGCTTTTAATTGCACATTTTTTCCGGAACTCCCTTCGTACAATTATCTATAATTGGCAATAATATGACAATCTCATGTCGAATCTACATGAAATTCCGTGGATGGCAGAAGTGACAGAAAATTTCACGTTACGCCACATCGCTTCATTATTTTCCGCGTCAGAAGCCACCGACTGTGTCGATGATAAACGTGCGCGGCCGCGTTCGCATCGTAACGCTAAAAAAAAAAACGAATGAGAGAATCGTCAGAAAGAGAGAGAAAAACGAGAGAGAAAGAGAGTCGGAAAATCCAACCGTCTGATCCGATTCGGAATTTCTTCCGGCCGACGCACACGACGCATTTTCCCCGGGCTGCTGAGCGCGCATTCGTTTAGCGCTCGAATCATTCACAATTAGCCCGCACGCATTCGCGCGCTCACGCGTGCACGCACACCTCCACGTACAACCCCCCTGTGACGCCGGGATGTGCGCGACGTCCTACGCAAAAAAATTGCAGGGAGTACGCGTAATGTTCGTTAAAAAATGGTGCCAATGGTAGTCCACCTGCACGCTTGTAACGCGCCACTCTCTGATTCATTTATTACAGGATTGATCTCCCGTCCTCTCCTCCTCACTCGCCGAATCGCGTACCTGCGTAACAAACTCATTCGTTGTTTGCATTTTATTTAGGGGGAGCGCGCGCGTTACGATATTTGAAAAACAGGATGTCTCGCGTTGTCGCCCCTGCAGAGATAAACACGTCCAAGTTTTTCTTTCTCGTTAGAATTTTATCACGTTTCTTACCAATCTTACGAATTTCTACACAATTAATGCAATGTAAATATAAAAGTAAAAAAATGTAAAATTGGCAACACTTTATCTCTATATATTTTAATTGGATATCAGCAATATTAACAATTTGATCCCTGTATATTGTTAATTGGGATAAATATTGAAGTATATTAATAATTTTTTTGAATTTTATTCGTTCATAAAACGTAGATTCGATTTATTTTTGGCGGTGCCTCGAAATGTTGACTTTCCGCGGATTACTCCGCTCATGTCTGCACGTTTACACATAAATCCGTCTTCGTGGTCTGGTGCATAACGTGGCGGAATAAATGCGCAAGTGAGAACAGTTTACACGCAGAATGTGTTGTACGCGAGTATATATCGCGCGCGACATCTTAATTAATACGCTTGATGGTTGGTAGTTAATTTTTCATCCACCACGGGTTTCCTGCGACAGCGCGGTGTTGGTAAAAGCGTGGTTACCTTTTTTTATTATTTTTCTTACATGTGAAGTTGATGGATTATTGTGAAAGAAAAAACGCAGATCCATTTACCAACGTGATCATCTAACGTTATCTAGTCATAAATAAAATAATGAGAAAGATTTAGAAAACATTATTCAATAAAGAGATCTAATGACATGTTAGTTATCTCGCTTTTTTGTTGCATTGCATTTCCTCACACGTTTTTATCATATTATTTCTTACCACTTATCAAAATTTTCCTTGAAATCAGGCGTGTCGGGTGATTATATGTTGCGGTGCCAAAACCAGCGATCAACACCCAGCACATTTTACGAGCAGCGTAAAGTTCTCACGTGCCTCGATGCGAAAATCCATTGATACCGGTGTCGATTTCCATATTATCAAACGCGCCGTGAAAACGCGTATTCGCGAGGCAGTTTGTAATTAAATCTTACGGATCGAAAACCTGTTCTGTTACGGGAGCGCAATCTGCGAAAATCCGTGTACATTTCTAATTATATCTATCTCGTGGAAAATAGCTGTTTAAGATTATAATCTGATGTTCGAACGAAATTCTCATCGTTTACGTGCTTTTCATGCTGATTAGGTATCGTTCTCACATCGCTTATTACTTCTTTACGGGTTATTTAGTTATTTTGTGCATTGCGGCGTACATTAACAAGATAGCTATCGCTAACAGCACGCCGCGTGAAAAAGAAATCTGATATATGACCATAATTTCTACAAATCGCGTCAGGTTCTCTCTCTCTTTCTCTCTTTTTCTTTCCCTCTTCTTTCCTCGTGCTTCGGCCAACGCACCGCTTAATCCTGTAATTTATTCAAATACGGGATACAAATCCTGGCGCTAATCTTGCCGTTGAATTGAAGTTATAAAAACAATGCATAGAGAGCAAAAATTTTGTCGGGGAAAAGCCCGATATAAAACATTACTGGATATATAGGTATTCCAATTTGTGTACGTAATAAGATATCGCGACATTTTTATTCGTAAGAAAAGAATTTTTGAAGCATTAGCATTTGCTTTGTAAATATGAATTAATATATTATATACTGATAAATCATAAAATTATTTAGTTATAAAATAATAATTTATATATACGTTATAAAATTAATGTTAATTTAGGCTATAATTATTATTGCAGTCAACTAAAATTGAATCAGCTGCAGTAACATTTGTGATATCTTTGTGATGTCTTCTAAACAGCGTAAACGATGAAGAAAGTTTTTTCTTCGTCCATAATAAGCTTTATGATGATCAATGACGATGATCTTATAACGTTTTACGAGGAAAGGACGCTTTTCTACACATGTTTTATTACAACCTTCTTTTACCGCTGTAAATCTTGTTGTTTCTACAAAAGTCTGGTCCTTTTTAATCAAACGCGGCGGTACCGACAGAAGGTGTTTGCTCTTCGCGTATATATATCTTAGATATTTTCTTATCGTATAGACATTTTATCTGCCGTGTAAAAACTGTACCGCGACCGTCTATAACCGCGGCATTTGTTTAACACTTTTATGGCAATTCCCGTATTTTCTGACAAATCTGGCTCCGTCGGCTCCCGAGCGAAAATTAACAACTAAAATTAGTTCGTAGCTTGACAGAAACTATCAATCTGTCATTTATCTGTCACAGAGCTTCTTTGTAAATATGCTATTGATATAACGGCTTAAAAAGCTTTGAATCGAATCACGTGCGATATAAATGGCTTTCTTTAGAAACCATGCATTCAGGCGCCCTAAGAGTTGCTTTTTCTAAAATTTTATTTCTTCTCACGAATCTCAACCCCGAAAGATCCCTCTCTTCCACCCGTCTAATCCGCCATTATATCGCCGGTAAAGCGGCTATTAAGATGTTAATCGCGACTTTCACTCGATCATTTTACTACCACGATTTCGCCCGTGCACCTGGAACATTTAACTCAAACAAAAAGAGGAAAGAAAGAGGGAGAGACAGAGCAGGCAGAAGGAGAAAGAGACATCGCGACGCGAGTAGGTGGACGTGCGGGAGATAAGGAGGGACAAGGTGCGAGAGGCGTGGGTGCGTAATTTACGCGCGTTCGTTAACGCCAGGAGCACTTCATTCCGCGGCACGTTTATGGCGGTCGTATCCTAAAGCGCGATGACGAAGAGCGCGATAAAGAGGAAGAGTGAAATAGATAGAGACGAGGAGAGAGAACGCCCGCGGTCTTCTCGCGGGTTAGGCACAAATATTTGAGAGAGAGAGAGAGAGAGAGAATTTACTCGTCGCGGTCGCTCCGCTTTTAACTTGCCGCGCCGCCGTCGTCGCCGCTGCGCAATGTTGGAAGCTCTAATTACACGCGACCTACCGAAATTCGCCGGTATTAAAGTGCCGCTGTTCCACCTGCGCTCGAGAAGGAGGAAGGCACCGCCACGTGGCCGGGTAATTAAGGCCACGCATTTATAACCAGCCGCGGGGCCTTTTAGTTCGCGATAAGGAACCTTAAGTGTTTCGCACCGCTCGCGCCGCCGGTGGTTTCATTGGGTCAGCTTGATTAACGACGTTTGATAGTGAAGCGACATGTGACAATATTTCTTTTTTTGTAGAAAGTGAACAGCACAGGAATGAAAGAAATGTAACGTCTGGATATAGTTACGTGTCGCGATAATTAGTTTTATAACACACGCCCTGCGGGAGGCTAATTAGTGTCGCTCGCGCGCACAATTTAATGCGGCGCTTTCGCGAAACGAAACTAATTTCGGCGCTAATAGAAATTTTCGCGGCCGGCGCGCTGGCGCAGTTTCGTGCGGATTAACCATTCGCTGAATCGTGCTCGCGCGACTCGACTTGTTAACGCGAGAGTGTTCGCAAACGAGCGAACTTTGCGCTGCCGTTTCAATAGCGGAGCGGAGAGGAGAAAACGGTGTTTGAATAGGGAGCCACATCGAGATTAAACGGCCTCGGTGCCTCGTCCCTTAACGTGTGCATCGAGCGTAATGCAGTTTACGGCACAACTCCGTGGACCCGTCGACGTATTCGATGAGAACTGTACCGCGGAGAGCGGAAGCGGCCCTGACGGTATTCCAGTACGTCGGATGCGAGACAAGATAGAAGCGCGCGATACGCACAACTCGCTCGTAATTCATGCCAATCGCTCGTGGCGATGGCGAGTGTTTATCATCCGCTCATCGGAGCCTTTAATTTTATACAGATGCTCGTTCAACTGTGACCAGGAAAATCCTCGTGTTTATTGCCTTCGATTCCCGCCGCGAGCTGAGTTTAGTCATAGTGAAACATGAATTTTAATCACACAAGCACACGTCATTTATTTTCTTGCGCAGTTGATTTTTTAATATTGAAGGAGGGTGAGGGAGAAAATATGTTGAACTTATGCTATAGATTTTTTTATTTTACATGGTGTTCTATTTATTATGCAAAAAAATTTACAAATTTATAAATTTGACAATTTTTCCCTGATATTCATATATAAAGTGAGTGACACTTAGGCTCGTGAATTAGTCGCAGTTCAAGCACGGATCTTTGGACGTTGGCGATTTCACTTAAACGTTTCATCGCCATGCTTGACTCGGTGTCTAAATCTGTCAAAACATTCATATACAGTATATTCGACGACGGGATCAGCGCCAGCACGAACCCGAGGGAGCCGAGATCTCTGCCTTACGTGTAGTATAGTGCAGATGCGTCGACGAAGTTAGAGGCGCCATTTTGCACGCTTTAACAATCGCGTAACAAGTCCCGCGTCCAAGTTCGCGAACTAGTTCGCTCCGGAGGAACCTGCAGAGTCTTCTTCTTGCCTCGCCTCGCGAGAGTCGCTCGCGCCCGAGTCCCGAGATACATCGCGGGATTTTCCTCCCCGGCGTAACAACGTGGTGCGTTAAATACGCTCTTTGTCCGAGTTCCTGCGCACTTGTGCACGGCGTTATAAATTGTATTCGCGTTCGGATCAGCGTCGAAGTCATTGTAGTAGGAAAAACACCGCGCTGACGATGTCGACCCCGGGGCAGTAATTCAACATTTCTGCAAACGCGATTAACAACGCGTGCATCGTAATTGTGTTGTCATCATTTACTTACAGCAAAATCCAAAAATGTCGCAGCGATGTGAACAATTTATAGTACATCAGAATAAAAGTATCCCTCGAAAATCCCGTATCGTTATTCACATTAGCACTGATGTACGAAAAAAGGTTTTATAAATAATATAAAAGACTCGTGCGGTGACAGAGAGTCATACGTTTATTTATTAATCCAGAGATTTATATATATAAATCTATCTATAAAGAATTCAGGAGCGCGTAGATCTACGATATTAAATATCGATGGAATGAAAGATTCGTGATGCCCAAATTTGATTTATAAAACCGAGATTTTTATCAGGAATTTATTTATCAGCGCGCGACCGAAGATGGTGAATAAAAAATGAGATCAGAGTGACAATTGCATTCTGCGATGTATATTTTCTTAGAGATACGAATACGTTGCATTGTTATTTAAATGTAGCGAAGATTCATCTTGATGCTTCCCAATGGTTATCGTCCGCGCGATATCAGACGTGAATGCATCTTGAACCAATTATACAGGCTCAATGGTTCACTGTTCGACGTCATTGATAACGGATCGCATAAGCATGTCACAACGCAAGGGTCGCAACATATCGTCGGGCCATGTCGGACCCCTCGTAAGGGATATCTCGTCGCCTCATAACGTCACGTTTAACACATCTCGGGCGTTCCGTGTCGCGCCACTCGAGCATTGCAAATCCGCGACATATCGACGTGCGCCAGGAACCAGTTCTTTGCACAGGAAAGTTTATACGCGTAAATTGCATTATGCACATACGAGCAAAGTGAGGCCACATTATGTGTATAACAATCAAATATTCAGAACGCCCGCGCCGTACAATAAGAAGTTAATAATATTTACTATAAATTAGTTGAGACGAAGTAATGAAATTAATACATATAAATTGTATTCGGAATTAAAAGTGGAAAGCTAAACAAAATTTAAAACACTCACATTTTAACATTTATATGAAGTATAAATAGTCGCTTAGATATTTAGAAAGGTTAGCGAACAGTTTTTCGAAAGAATGTATGTAACTTATATTAAAATAGAATCTAGGAAATGCGTGTATTAAACACGATATACAATGTTACATATAGGTACTACGCGTAATACATACGCAATTACATGTATGAATATTTATAGCGAGGGTATCTGTCTCCGGGTCTTCTCTCTCGTGGAGATCCTCGCGGGCAACATAGTCAGGAGATTTCGTCAGGATCTTAGGGATAGAAAGTAAACGGCCGCGCAGGCAGGCAAGGGTAGATTCCTGAGGAGGGAAACACTCGGCATCTCGTCGGCCGGGAATTAATCAGGATTCCGATGTAAATAATACGAGAAAGAAAGTCAAACGCATCTCTCGCGCGGGTTAGGGGGAGGGAAATGTATGCGGTGTCCCGGATGACTAATAGCCCGAAAAATCTTCCGGTCTTCTTGCCTCGCACCCGTTTTATCTTCCCTCCGCGCCCTCGTTCGGTAACGCAAGTGGCGAGGTACCGTCGGCTGACGAAAGAGCCGCCAGAATTTCCAGGCGGCGAAGGGCGGAAAGGGAAGCGTTGTAGGGATGAATGGTGCATCTTGTCCCTCCCCGAACAGTGGTTTCCACTGCGGTTTCCTTTACGGTATTTCTTTGTTGTTCGCCCGACGTGACGCCGGAACTCTGGCGTATCGCCGAACGATAGAATTAACAAATGACTCTCCTGCACAAACGTGCCGTTGAAATCTGTTTCGAAAATATGCGAAGTTGCAGAAACATTCTTTTTGTAATATATTTGAATCACAATGAAATTCAAGGCGACGGCTCGGGTGACTAATATCCCGAGAAACTTTTCGTCTTTCTTCTTTCCGTTCCGTCTTCCCTTCGCCTTTCGAGCGTGAGAGTAAGAGTGCAACGGCCGGGGATGCCAAAAGGAAGAAAAAGTGGCGACGCAACGTGTGACGAAGCGACCTGCGAGAAAGTCATATCGCTATTGAGAACGGAGGATCTCCAATGAAGAAGAAAGAAGGAAAGGCTTTTCCTCGATTTTCACGCTAGGTTCGTTTCAGTTTTACATTAAGACGACACTCAACGTTGATAAAATACTTTTACGATTACTGTCAGAATTTCAAGGAAGAAAGTTTCCTTCAAGGCCGACAAAGAATTGCTGTTAACGCACAAAGTGGGATATCCAGTATGCTATCCATCTAAGTCTTCGTTTAATTAAAAGTAATAAAACACAAGTAACGAACGATCGAAACGGTTTCTCGGACTCACGGGCCGCATTCCGAAAATATTTGCGCCTCTCTTTTCCCTCTTTCTCTCTCTTTCGTTCTCGCTATCATCTTCCTCCTCGCCATCCTTCGAGCGTGAGAGCGAAAGAGTAGCGGCCGAGTGCTCGGCAGTGCCTGGTTAAAGGACGAGGAGGATACGCGGGTGTGTGTGACGAAAAGTCTCGGGCTCTTGTCGAGGAGGAAAGAGACGGAAGAAGCGAGGAAGGGGGAATAGAGGTGTACGAGAACAGCTGAGAGAGGATGAGCAGGAATATGTCGGTCTCGTGCTCCGCGCGCGCGAGGACGAAGGGGAAGGACGACGGGGAAGGAGAGGATCGCGCGAGAGGCTCAGCGATGAAGGGAGAAAGAGAGAACGAGAGGAAGAGAGGAGAGGAGAGAGAGATCGGCGGCGGTGGCCCTTTTGCTCTCTTTTAATCCCGCGGCATTCCTTTGCTCGTTCCAACCTGCCTGCTCGCCGCCAGTTTAACCTGCAGTCTAACACACTATTATGTCTGACCTAAGGCGCTCCCACATTTAACTATACGCTCGGCCTGGACATTGTGCATGCGATCGCGCGAGTATATGTGTACGTGTCTGCGTGCGCGCGCGCGCGCGTGTGTGTGGTCGAACCAATGCTCGGTTGCCGACAATGACTCTGAGTCAATGGGTCCACCGTCTTTGCCAGTGGCCGAGTCTCTGTTCGGATTCGTCTTTCTAGTTTCCCGTCTTTCTCCTCGGCTCCTGCGCTTACTCCGTCGTCACCCTCAAGCGACTTTTCGACACTTTTGCAAACTGATTCATCGTCTTTAGAACATAAATTTTTTCACGTGATGTTTCATACCTGTTTTATGTAAAATGTGATTCATATCAAATTTCGTTGTTGCCCGCTTTCTACATTGAAAAACAATTTTCGGGATTTTTTATTAAGAGAAATTAAATAACTGTTTTGTAGCATTTTATCTCTTTTATGTAAAAAAAATCAATCTTGTTCTTAATTGACTTCTGCATCATTTTTCTCGTCTTAGATTCGTCAACCTTTAATAAAATTCTGAATAAAGAGATATATTCCGGCAAGTAGCAGCAGATTTTTGATATAATATGCACTTTCCTTTCGCAATCGGACGTTTCTCTTTAACGCGCGTTGAGTTGCAAGTCCGTCTCTGCTCGAGTGTCCTATTTTACAAGTGCAATTGCAGCAACAGGCTGGCACAACTCGTCGAAGGAATTCGTGTATGTGCGTAAATAAAGCTTGTACAGGTTTGATCGCTCTGTAATGCAGGCGGGTTTATTTAAGGCTGCCATTCCGATCTACTAATCTCACCGCTCGTTAGTTATATTTTATCGCCACGGATATTCGTCATTAGCCTAGATGTTTATCGCTTTCCAGTTCACTGAGTGCTCTCTCCTTCCGCGTGCGAATCGACTGCGAGTTACAAGGATGAAATTAGAAATATAAAGTAATATTCACAGTTAAGTAATATTAAAACGTAATCATGCATATGAATCAACACGATATTTTCACGATAAGCCCCGAGATGCAACCGATCGCAGATTAGAGAGAGCGAAAGGATTTAATCCAACGCGGTAAAATCGATGGTTCGCATCTTGCGCGTGTAACAGACGTCGCTTAGGCGCGTAATCGTTATCCTGAATAGCTGCTAATTGCATAATCTGCACGCGCAGCGTGACCGCGCGGAACGATTAGCAGCGAACGAAGTTGCTCAGGTTTGTTAGCCACCTCGGGCTTGGGTTCTCGAGAGGAAGAAGGTGAGAGAGAGAGAGGGGGGGGGGGAGGGGGAATAGAGCAGAGGGAGAGAGAAGGAGAGAACGATTAAGTCCAACATCGTGGCGCGAGAGGAGACATATGCGTGCCTTTGTCCGTGCAATAAGGAGAAAGGAGGAGAGAGAGAGAGAGAGAGAGAGAGAGAGAGAGGGGCAAAGCCGTGCCTAAATCGAAACTATAGGAACAGGCGGGCCCTGCGTGTGTACACGGCCGGTCGACCGGACGTAGGTGTGCGTTAAATGAAAGGGATGAAGGAAGAGGAGAGTTCGAGGCATGGGAGAGGAATGTGGTCAATGCATAAACTATACCACCGGTTGGTTGGGCATTCCTTCGGCCCCAAGGGTGCCTATAGTTCGCGAATCGCCCGGTGTGTACCATGCACTTGTGTAATACGTACATACGTGCGTGCGTGCGTGCGTGCGTGCGTGCGTGCGTGCGTACGCGTGGACCTGCAGCATAGTACCTACCTGCAGCAACCTCGGGATACCTGTCCGCGACCGGCTACGTGAGCGCAGAACTGTGACGCGATTTTTGGCGTCTGCGTTATTGAAAAGGTGAAGACCGATCAATGTACGCGAATAATTAACTTATAATAAATGTTTGGGAAATAGAAAAGAAAATCTTCTCAATATCGTCATCGGGAAATAAATAAAGAATAAAATACTGGTTTATTTCAATTGATTTATTAAATTACGGTACGAAAAAATAAAACGTTAATAAAAATATATTTATGTAGCAGCAGATATTACAGGTGTTAGAACGATACGTGTCACAGAGCTTCTCGAGATAAATACTTCTAGAGGCAGACGTGTCATATAATTCTAATAATTCCCTTGCGTGCGTGAGACGCATGTCGCAAATTACCTATTATTACGAAGTAAACCGCGATATCAGAAGTAACAAACAATAACCGATACCTGCGGGAGTACAACGCGTTTGCCTGTATATATTGTGTGCATGCCAATAACGATGACCGCATTCGTCATACACCATTACGTATTATGCGTGTGTACGTGCGTACGCATATGCCGCAGCCGCGGGTACAGATGCGTGCACTCTCACGTGCGTTTCGCCGGCCATTAATGCGAGGAATCAATTAGCTTCGCTTCGCTCTCGCAGCTTCGTTCGCTCGCTCGCTTACTCGCAAAAAAATCTCGCTAGCATCTCGCGAATATTCACGTACGTCGTCATACTTAACAGATCTCGGGTGTGATAAATGCGCGTACCGAAATTCCGCGAACGACCTTAATCGAAACGATACAGTCCCAGTTTCCAAATTTCACCGTTTCTCTCGCAAACTTTCGCAAATAATAAGACATTTAATTTTCTTAACTTTACCAGAGAACAAAGAATGTATATAGAGCTTTGAAATGTTCCTTCTGTTTTTAATTACGGATCACGATTCTTGATCGTAAGCACTTTTTGTGCTAAGAAATGATTAAATATCTCGGGTGCCGCATCCTGCGCAAATAACAATTATCCATTCGTCTTTCTCCTTATTCGAATATCGCCAAGTACTCGCTCGCAATTCTTTAAAGTACCTGGACCGCGTTAAAGCTCGATTAATCAACGTTCCTTTCACTCATCGTCGGAGTAATTAACGTCAATGTCGTCAGCGCGCGCGCGTGAATCGTTTACGTTTTGGTGGCCCGCCATGCCGATAATGAATTCAAGACGAAAGAACGAGAGGAGCGGGTAATTGAACGCGGAACATCGATGGTGCGCCGATTTATATCGACACGGCCGGCGTAGATCGAGACGAGCGAACGCCTCGAATTACTCGGCAATTTTCTCGCGCACGCATACCCCGACCGTGCGTTTTTTAATGGCGATCGCCTTCTGTGACTTGCGGTTCTCTCTATACACGCTCGCGACGTTATTGGCGCCGACGTTGAGCAAACACGAGCGACCGACGTCGGGACGTACGGCGTTAATGAGAACGTTTTTCGGACCTCGTCGAAAACTGCAGAACGAGATGAGAGGATAAAACAATTTCACGCATCGATCTCCGTCATGCAAATTACGGGATAAAACAAGTATTTCGGGTTTTGTTTTATTTGCGCGGGATGCAAATTATTGTTGTGTGTGTATGCAAAATTTGATTAATTACGGCATTAAATATTTATAATGGAAGAGGATTGGTTTACAGCATTCCATTTATATAAAGATGTCATGCAGGTGAGATTTAATAGCGAAATTTTATTATATACGGATCACAATCACTTTAATATTCTCGCATTTTAAGTTGTTAATATTTGTAAAATGTCTGCACTCAAAATAAGTGATACAAAATAATTAACATATCGTTAAATGTATCGCGAATTTTTCAAAAATAAACTCCTAACTTTTTGTGGATAAAAATTGATGTAATTCTGCCCTGGAGACGAAGCGGAGAATTCAA
Organism: Temnothorax curvispinosus; assembly: GCF_003070985.1. Classification (NCBI taxonomy): domain Eukaryota; kingdom Metazoa; phylum Arthropoda; class Insecta; order Hymenoptera; family Formicidae; genus Temnothorax; species Temnothorax curvispinosus. The sequence goes on from NW_020226872.1 coordinate 18,453, forward strand.
ACACATCCTATTTTTATATGGCTTAAAATCTTCTATTTAAAGATAAAAAAATTTTGTTTAAATCACGATTTATATCCGGATCGCGATTTAATTAACGGACACATTTTACAGCTGTCTTGCCAAGAATACGATCAGAACTAGATCAGTGCGTCGCGAGATCATAATTAACCAGTACATCGAGCGTGCAAAAGTTTCATAGAGAAGTTCGGCAGCTAGCAAAAGTTGCTCGACGACGCAGACAAACTCTCGTGTCTAACTTTCGAGTTGATGACCGCTTGTCGTGTCGCTCTTTCTCGAGCGGACGAGAGGCCACGCGATTTCACGATACGATTCGCGTTTGAACGATTAACGACCATACGAATTCGACTCGTTGAAAGATAGTGCGAGAGAGAAACAGGAAGAGAGAGAGAGAACAATTAAATAACAAAGAAAAGACGCAGCCAGCCTCCGCAGGGCGAAATATCCGCGGGAACGCAGGGAAGAGCAGGTCTCTCGTGGCCCTCCTCTGCGCTCTTCGTTTTTTTCTCGTTCCTCCCGCGTTCTCTTCCTCCCGTCTACCCGCCCGCGTCGTCGTCCTTTCGCGCATGAACCCAGTATTAGACTCGTCTGCGCTTTAATTACTCTCCTCGAACCTCCTTCCTCTCTCGCGACTCTCGAGATTAACGGCGCCCTTCCGATTGTAACTGCGAGTTACATGGGATGGGAGGATATCTCGAACTATATCTCGCGCGCATAAACGAACATTTGATTCTTCTTCCCGAACCCAGGCACTCATAATCTCCGCAAACATCGATTCTCTATGAACTCGCTTCAGAAGAAACGTTAAAGTTTTCCGCAAGGCGTCGTGCATCAAATTTATTAAGATCTGAAAATGTTTTTCAGCTCTGCTTCAGAAAATGCAACCACCTACAATTATTTTGTAATTGCTTATTTTAAAATTATCGTTTCACATTATTAATATTTATACTATAATCTAATTATCTATAATCTAATTTTTTTCTCATTTCACTACAAGTGCCATGCACTAAAATTTTGAAACTTATTGAAATTTTGCAGACACATTTGTACATACCAAAAATTTAAAATAGTAGTAGATTCTAAATCTACTTTTTTAAGGACCGATTGTTCCAACCTGGTAATAAACAAACTAATAGTTAAATCATATATATGTCTTTGTTTTGTGTTTGTCTTTAAATTAGACAAAGATGTAGACATTTGATTTAACTATTAGTTAGCTTACCAACAGATTGGAACAACCGGCTCTAAATTAAATATATAATACTGAATACATTACACATGTGTCTTCCCTTTACTCAAGTCACACCGTAGCAGTGCTCAATTGCTACGTGTGGACGAACCAACAGCTTAACGTCTTTCTTGCGAATGACTAA
>NW_020226873.1:0-4690 GCF_003070985.1 Temnothorax curvispinosus
TGTTACTGGTCTCCCTACACCAAGTGCTTGCTAATGGTCGTGCGCCTATGCTGCCTATACGACACTGCTATACTAGACACTAGACGCTCGACCGAGGTGAAATCAACAAATACGTAGCACAAATGAATACGTAAGTCGAGAAGTGTTATGTTGACATAATAAAATTTGAAGTTTAGCATGATAGCCGCATATAGTAGAATTAAGGTTTTCAGTTTTCTACTTGTAGAGAAATGTACCCAAACAGACCACATTTGTCTCCGCAAAGCATAAAGTTTTCTTCCCGCTTTCCACCAACTCAAAGTATGCATATCTGCGTGCGCATTATTTTAATATCAGAAATATTCGGATAATACGTATGTATATTCAAAATATTCGAATAATACGGATAGCGTGTTATTCAGATAATACGAATAACCAGTTATCCGAATAACCGAATAGTTATTATCCAAATATTCAGCTATTCGAATAATTTTTATTTTAACTGGTTATCCGAATATCCGAATATCCGGATATCACGAATATTCGAATTTTAATCGCACCACTACTGGCAACATAGTGATGATGTCACGTGACGACGCTCAACGCTGTTTTTCAGCGTCCCATGAATTGGCATCATTATACTCTTGGCATAACCTAGGACGACTCAAATAACCCAGAACGACATCACGCATATACTCTAGTCCCAGTTGATTTTCAAAAATTTTTTTGTGGTTCTGTATAATTTTTATTTCTTCATTTCTTTATCCTCCCAACTTGATTTATCAACCTGCTAGGTCAATAATAACGCGCACACGGTTTGTCGGAAATATGCCTCACACGTGCATATAGATACAGTATATAAACACGCTGAAAATATATTTTCAACAATTTCTTTCGCTAGCGCAACGCTAGCGAGAAACCGCTTGCAAGCGCCGCCGTGTGTCAAAAAAGTGGAAAAAAAACACATTTTCTTGGGCGATGACGACAAAGTATCTTTTAATATAAAAATTTACATTTCAGACTGCATCACAATATCTTTGCTCGTAAAACACAGACAAAAAATAAAAACATTTTTATTACATAATTCAAAGCTATTGCGTGAGTTCTACTCAGAACTTTATCAGTTCAGCCGTTTCTGACAGTCAATAAAATCTAAGGGTCCCTCAGCTCACATATAAATACACGACTTGTGTTTCGCTACATGTATATACACTTGGCGCAAAACACTATCGTGTTTCTTTTGATAGAGAAAGCTGCAGTATAACGTATGTACACAATTTGTGCAATCAAATTATATCTGACGTGTTTAAAAATTGTCACTTTGAATAACGAAAATAAATATACGTTGTCTCTACTAATATGTCATATGTACCGTGCATCTGGATAAATTATATTATTACATAATATTATGTAATATTTAATACATCTATTTAATACATCTATTCAAGAAACTATTATCATTAATATATTATTAATAATTAGGAAAATAACAAGATTCTCTTCAATTATTTAAATGTTTTTATCGTTGAAGTTAGCTTATATTGCAATATTGCAATATATATCTATCAATAATCCTCGAAACGCACGTTTCTTCAATATTTATTAAAAGAAACGAGTTCACATTAGAATAGATCCCTCTGGCATTTATATTACTAAATATAACAAACTTACGTAGAAATGAGCATTTTTAAGATTTATATTTTATTAAAAGTAACTAGTTTGTGTATCAGAAAAGATGTCTCTGGCATCTAGCCCACATCAAAATAAACGCTTCTCACATTTATATTATCAGAAATAACCTGTCTCGTCAAAATAGATGCCTTTGGCACTTAATAGTCTCCTGGGTACTCGCCACGGCCAGTTAAATCATGACGAAAGAGGCGAAAAGTGACACGTTGAGACGTCTTGGGTGCCATTTCCAAATAAAAAAATACTTTGAATGAAAAAACACTTTAGATCGCTTTAGCGTGCACGTATATAAAATGTCATGCAAGCTTACGAGCAGGCGTATGACTATATATAGACGTGCTGTCACATTCATTTTACGGCTATTTATTACGTGTCAAGGAAAAAAGATGGTTTATTAAAGCGATTTCAAGTGTTTTTTCATCCGAATATCACGTTTATTCCGAAATGGCACGCAAGACGTCTCAACGTGTCCGTTCTCGCCTCTGACGTCACAACCTAACATGACTGAGGCCTGCAGTACCCAGGAGCCTCAAGTTATCAAAAGAAATTAGCACACAGAAATCATTTCCAAGTTTTTAACCCTGCAACCGTACATGTGTGTCGTTTGCGTCCAGCATTTTGACTATGTGGTATTTTCCAAAGCGCGATTAAATTAAAAAATTAATTTTATAATATTATTATTGTTTAAACTTGTAGAGTTAACATCAAGATCTCAAGAAACACCTATGAATGTTTTCAGAATTTTTGGTAAAGTTTTAAGTTGTTTAATATGCCGTGAACGCAAACGACCCACATATACCGTTAGTGGATGCCGAAAAAGAGTGTACGGTTGTAGGATTAAATTATATAAATAATCAGCTTACGAATAACACTTTGACATATTGGTTCTGTGCGCAAACTCGTAAGATTCAGTATGCATTTCGATCAATAAGTTTGAATACTTTAACAACTCAGCAACGTACGTATTTTTATAGATATATTTTCTGTTTGTCACACGTGATACGTGATGCAAGAAGCACGTATGTATCTTAATTTATTAAATCAAATCTGTTGAGGTTTTTATTTGTGAGCAAAATATTTTTCCTTTGCGTCTCGTTGAATGATATGACCAAGAACGTAAAAAGAGACGTGACAATGAGTCACGCTCGCTATACGAGATAAAAGTAGAGAAACACGTACGTAACATTAAAGTCTATCAAACCATTCATATCTTACTGGCTATATTTTTCATCATTGCAATATAATTATTAGTTTATCATTTATTCTCGAATGGACTATGCGCCCGAGTACGATACAACACAAACTTTATTCGTTGGCAATATTTGTATGTACACGTATAGCAAGTGCCATGGTTTAAATTCTTTTTAGGTGTGATTTAGGACGCCTTGTGGCGCCGTGACAAAAGCAAATTAAACTTTTTTGGGGGTTTTTCTCTCGCGGTAGGAGATATGTAAGCTCGGTGAGTATAATAACCAGTATCGGGCTGAGAGGGTAGTATAGGCTTTAGTGTAGTCCTCGTCCAACGTCGTCTCCCAGTCGGAGGTCTGTGTCATTCTCTCTCGGAATGCTCTCGGCGATGAAGGCAGTAACGGTGAAACCGGTGAGGCTAGTCGACTCGATACCGAGAGCTGGTGTAGCGACGCACTCTTATATCCCACGGCGTGAAGCAAATCCGCGGGGGCCTTGTCCTCCTCGAAAGGGAGAGCTCAAGTGGTATCAATGCCAATCGGCGAACCGAGTGTTGGTTTCGTTGGTACGTTTCCGTTCTCAGCCGGAAGCTGGCATCCTGACGTCGACTACGGCGGGGGCGTCTGCTGCCGCGTCGGTCGACGGTCACAGTTGGAAAGGTGACGACGTCACAGCCGGTGTAAGAGTACTTAAAAACAATGACAAAAATTTTTTTTAATTTGTATTTTTTAATAAAAATTAAAAAATTAAAATTAAAAAATGAACGCGTGGTCGCCACGCGCGTTAGAAGTGAAACTTCTGAAGGCAAGGCTTTTCTATAACTTTTCTAAACGTAAAGGCCGGTTTTCACACGCAATGATTAGTGGCGCCAACTGACTGGCATTCATTGGCGCCAGAACCGACTAGCAAACTCACAAGTATTTACACAGTGATTGGCGTATACTATGGAAAATATTTAACATTTATTAAACACACAGTAAATGACAGCAAGCATATAACCTCCAAATTTGAGGTTATATGCTTTGGCCAACAACCGCCAGTAAACGCCACATTACTAGCGCCAGTTTGTATCAAGTGTTTACACTTGCATTTTTACTGGCGTTAGTCGACTGGCGCGGCCTGGCGCCACCAATCATTGCGTGTGAAAACCGGCCTTAATACAAAAACAATACAACGGACGTAGTCACTCCAAGCCGCCCGCAACTCGAAAATATAATGTTACACGCAGTTCTCACTATATCCGTCTCGCCAGTGCCGTACGCCTGATCGACGTTTCGTGACGCGTTTTCGAGTCGCAAAATCGACGTTACTTACCGATCTAAAAGGAGTTTCACTTTGTACGCCTGTTGGTCGAATTTTCGTGACACTATTTAGTGACGTTTTTTCGTGTCGCACACGCGAACTTACTACCGTGCCAGAAGAAGAAGCCGTCTCGCTAACGCCGTACGCCTCGTGGTCGAATTTTCGTTACACTTTTCGTGTCGCAAAATTCATGTCGCTTTTCCGTGTCGCATACGCGAACTTACTACCGTGCCAGGCCAGAAGAAGAACCGTCTCGCCAACGCCGTACGCCTCGTGGTCAAATTTTTGTTACACTTTTTGTGTCGCGAAATTTGTGATTTCGTGTCGCGAATCGAACTCACTACCGTGCCTAAAGAAGTTTCACTTCAAAAATTTTATTTTGTCATTATTCTAAAATGCTCTTCAAACTATTCGACTTTTGTTTAAAAAATTTTTGAAGTGAAACTTCTTTAGGCACGGTAGTGAGTTCGATTCGCGACACAAAAAAATGTAACGGAAGTAAAACTTCTTTGATACGGTAGTAAGTTCGATT
>NW_020226874.1:0-1578 GCF_003070985.1 Temnothorax curvispinosus
TCCAGGAACGTGATAGCGGATGGGCGTTGTCGCGTATACTCAATTTAATGGTAAACGTGAACAAATACAATCCGTTGCACGCGGGGTGTTTTGTGGAAATACCGCAAGAAATTAAAAAGAAGAAGGCGGTGATAAACGTGCGATCAATGGACAATGCATGTTTCGCATGGTCAGTGACGGCTGCTCTACATCCAGCCCAAAGAAATGCAGATCTGGAATCGTCGTATCCACATTACACGTCGGTGCTAGATCTTACGGACATTGAGTTTCCAATGACGTTGGATCAAATTAAAAAATTTGAAAATCATAACAACATCTCCATCAACGTGTACAGCATCGAGAAAAAAAACAAGAAACTTGCTATTTTGCCAATACGGGTTACTGACCGAAAGATGGATAGACACGTAAATCTGCTGTACGTGTATAACGACAACGTGGGACATTTTGCGTGGATCAAGAACCTATCCCGCCTCGTGAGCTCGCAAATCAACCGACACCATGGTCAGAAATACTTTTGCGATCGGTAAGTACCTATAGTTCTTTTAATAATATATAGAATATTTTGTGTATAAAAAATTTATAATATTTGCGTTTATTTTTTTGCAGATGTTTGCACTATTTCAGCTCCAACGAGAAATTGGCTGCCCACACCGTCGACTGTCAGGAGATGAATGACTGCGCGATCAAGTTACCGAGCGATAACGACAAGTGGTTGGCCTTTAAAAATCACAACAGGAAGGAACGAGTTCCGTTTGTCGTATACGCCGACCTGGAGTGTACCCTGGAGAAGATGGAAGCGGATCCGGAAACGTCCAGGTACACATATCAACATCATTGCGTGTTTAGCATAGGGTACTACGTGCGTTGCTCGTACGACGAGTCGTTATCTATGTATCGGTTTCGTCGCGATAAGGATTGCGTCGCGTGGTTCGCCGAGGAGCTAAGACGTTTAGCTCACGACGTAAAAACTATATTGTCCACTAATATACCCATGGCAGATTTCACGCGAGACGAGTGGGAAAAGTTTAACAGCGCAACGCACTGTCACGTGTGTAAAGAACCGTTCGAGCCAGACGACGTGCGAGTACGCGACCATTGTCACCTGACCGGTCGATACAGAGGTCCCGCGCATTCGAATTGTAACTTAAATTATAAAGATTCGCATTGCATTCCCATAGTGTTTCATAATTTATCGGGATACGATGCACATTTTATTATAACTGAAATAGCAACAGCATACGAAGGACATGTAGATTTACTCCCGATCACAAAAGAAAAATATATTTCGTTTACAAAAAACGTTCAAAGCACCGAAGATAAAGATAAGAAAACGTGCGTCAAATTGCGATTTATCGATTCGTACAAGTTTCTCACCGCTAGTCTTGACAAATTGGCATCTTATCTCAGCAAGGATAAACTGCGAATATTGCAACGCGAATTTTGTGAATTATCCGCAGAAAATTTTAATTTGCTGACACGAAAAGGCGTATTTCCATATGAATACATTGACTGCGTCGAAAAATTGGAGGACTTGTGTTTACCACCGCGCGACTCGTTTTACAGTTCATTGACAGGTGA
>NW_020226874.1:1678-6797 GCF_003070985.1 Temnothorax curvispinosus
CTTGCTGTTGGCCGATATCTTTGAAAATTTTCGCGATAGTTGCGTCGCGAGTTATGGACTCGATCCGGCGTATTATTATACTCTACCGGGTTTTACGTGGGATGCTATGTTGAAGCATACACACATCAATTTCGAATTGCTCACCGACATTGACATGGTCATGTTTATCGAACGCGGTATACGCGGCGGTTTGAGTCAATGTTCAAACAGATACGCGCTGGCCAACAACAAGTACATGCAGTCGTACGATCCATCAAAACCGTCGTCGTACCTCATGTATTTTGATGTAAATAACTTATACGGCTGGGCAATGAGTCAACCATTGCCATACGCAGATTTCAAATGGGTCGACGACGTAACCGATTTTAATGTTATGGATGTCGCGTTGGATTCCTCGATAGGCTACATTCTCGAAGTCGACTTGGAGTATCCGCAACATCTTCACGACGCGCACACTGACCTACCGTTCTGTCCGACGCGCGATAAACCACCCGGCAAGCGGCAGGACAAACTCCTCGCAACATTATACGATAAGAAACGTTATGTAATACATTATCGCAACCTGCAGCAGTGTACTCGTCACGGTCTCCGTATATCAAAAATTCACCGTATACTGAAATTCGCGCAATCTCCATGGCTTCGCGATTATATAGACCTCAATACGAAATTTAGAACATTGGCCAACAATGATTTCGAGAAAAATTTATACAAATTGATGAACAATGCCGTGTTTGGCAAAACCATGGAAAATGTGCGCAATCACGTTGACGTGCGACTCGTGACTCATTGGGAAGGTACATACGGCGCGGAGGCTATGATTGCAAAACCAAATTTTCATAGCCGAAGCGTCTTTTCGGAGAATTTAGTAGCAATAGAAATGCGAAAACTCGAGGTGAAGTTCGACAAACCAATCTATGTGGGTATGTGCATCCTCGATATATCCAAGACATGTTTGTACGAATTTCATCACGAGTACATGTTACCGTTGTATCGCGACAAGTGTAAAGTCACGTACACCGATACTGACAGTCTCATTTATCACATCGAGTGCGACGATGTGTACGATATCATGAAGCGCCACATTCATAGATTTGACACTAGCGATTACGCGATTGATAATACGTATGGTATCCCACTCGTCAATAAAAAAGTTCCGGGCTTAATGAAAGACGAAAATAACGGTGCGATAATGACCGAATTCGTCGGGCTTAGAGCAAAGATGTACGCCTTGCGAGTGTACGGTAAGAAAGATACGAAAAAAGCTAAAGGTGTTAAGAGTAACGTCGTAGCCAGGTCGATAACGTTCAACGATTACACGCGGTGTCTGCGCGACGAAATTGAAATGACGCGACAGCAAACCTGCATAAGATCCAAAAAACACGAGGTATACACCGTGTCCGAAACAAAAATAGCTCTAAGTCCGTACGATGATAAGCGATACATTATACCCGGTTCTACCGAAACGCTGCCATGGGGACATTATAAGATACCATTGTAAATATATTGTAAATACCATTGTAAATATATTGTCAATACCGCTGTAAATATATTGTAATTACATTTAGATATTTAGGAAAATAAATGACTCATATGTATATATGTATATTTTTATACTGTAATAAATTTTTACAATACATTATTCTTGTGTATCCATGAATTGTGTGAATTATCAAATCCTAACCACTTTACATAAACCTCATCCCCTCTTTTGCGCAAAACTTTTTCAACGAGATACACGTCGGGATTAGCAACGCGATGTAACTCGTATTCGTAGAAGCCGCCGGCGACGGGTTTTCCGCAGGAATCTTCCAACAGATACGTCACGGGATTAGTTTTCTGCACTTTGACGATTCTAAATACTTCCGTGGTCCAATTTGGCGTGTATCCTTTCTCGAAGATTGTCTTGAATTTACTCACACGTACCGAGTCGCCCACTTTGAATCGCGCGGGAGCAGCGATTTTTACGTGACTGTACACCGTTGTTAGGAGCTTGTCGGCGATCGCGGGGGTAACATCGATGGGCCGCATGCCGATAGTTCGATGCTTTCGCGCGTTGTAATCCGATACGAGACCCGACAACGAGTCGATCCATTTGTAATTTCCATTGCGCGTAAACATTTTCCGCATATCATTCTTGAGCGTGCGATTAAATCGTTCGACGACCGATGCCTTCATTACGGAATAGGTCGAATAGTGATTGATATTATGTTTCTTCAAGAGTTTCTGCACGTTTGCGTTGTAAAATTCTTTCCCCTTGTCAGTCTGCAGATTTTTCGGGCATCTTCCGCCGTCTCGAATTATTTTCGCGATCGCCGCAGTAACCTCGGGTCCGCTCTTGGCCTTAAGCGGCACGGCCCATGCGTGCTTGCTCAGCACGTCGATAACGGTGAGTATGTAGTGGTGGCCTCTGTTGAATCCCGTATATGGACGCATCTCGACCATATCCGCCTGCCACAGGTCATTGTATCCGCGCACTATGACGCGTCTTCGCGAAAAATTTCTTCTTGCAGGAGCGTGTAATTCTTCCACCAGCAGCCGTTTTTCAGCTGATTGCTTCTTACCAGCCATGACGATGACATGCAACTGACGCAGAGATCAGATGTACGTTCTTATCTATTTGCGATGATTCACAATTACATTTTGAATCATCTTTTGAAGTTCGTTTAGGGTAATTTGCATGTTATTCTGGAATGCGACCATCTTTCTCTCGATTTCATCCTGTCGATCTTTCAAAATTTGCACGCTCTGCTGCACGTAGCGTTTATTAGCGGCATCGCCATCATCTACAGGCGGCGCTATCCGTCGAATCTTGCGCGATTTTGCGTCAAAGTCGGTGGCGACCATGCAAAGAGCGTTATCGCGCACGTAATTTCTGATTAATCCTCTCCATTGATAGTACGGTTCCGCACCGCCTCTTCCGAGCGATATACCAAACTTGTTGATCGGCATTTCGATGTTGATTGAATGACTCGCTGTCGCGCCACTTAATTTATAATAAGTCCAGCCTCGCGAAGTTCCTCGATAATCGACAGGATTTCGTTATCGTGACCGGTGTGACCCGCTAGGCGCGAAGCTTCGAGCAATCTGAGACGATCTACAAGCTCGTTGGGATCGTCCCAATGAACATAATCGATCTTGTTGTCGTTTAATGTCATGGCACGCGGTATACTTTTTCCAGCTTTTTTACCCGAAATCGACGATGCAATTATATGGTCGATCTTGTTGTCTGTCATGGCACGCGGTATACCTTTTCCAGCTTTTTTACCCGAAATCAACGGCCCGATTATATGTGTGTACTTGTATCCCCCATTGCCCTTTATTTGAGCGTCAGCATCATAATTGCGTTTATGAGCACTCGTCATCAACAGAATGCTCTTGTATGTTTGCATATCGTCCTCTGTGTAGATATCATGATCGGGATATTTTTTAAAAATTAATTCGAAAAGACCGCGTGTGCCATTGTATCGTATGCCATCGATAATTATCTTGTCCGCGTAGTTCACGTCAAAACGTTTATTACCGAGCATCATTCCATCGTTGGTGAATTTAACACCGTACGCGATGTCCATACCGCTTTCATGATCGCCGCTCAGAACTGCCCCGACATACTTTTGGCTCAATGGACCCAATTGATCACGCAACGTTTCTTGACCCTCAGGTGTTTGCATCTGCTTTCGAACGGACGTCACGAGTGGGTCATTCGGGGTTTCAAAAACATCTTCGTTTGCGAGCATTGTGGGTTGTACGGAAGGTGCAGAGGTTATCGGTGGTTCATTCAATGGACCTTTCGATCGTTTCGGTTTACGCGGTTTAAAAATTTTGGTTATTTCGCTCAAATTAGATGGCACATTTATCGATCGTTTCAACGTAACCGGAGTTGAAGCCATTACAGAGTCGTTAAACGAGGCGTTTGGTCGTTGTCGTTTGAGCTTCGGCTCTTCGTCTTCCCACGCCGTTTCATTCTCAATCTTTGACACGTCAGATTCTTTGCCAGCAACGGTGTTTTCGGCAATCTGTCTTAGAAGCTCGATGATGGGCTTAAAGTGTCTCTCCAACGCGATATCTTCCTCCACTTTACCAGTTTTCAAGGCGTGATATTTTTTGCGAATCGAATTGCTCGTTTTCGCAATTTGATTTGCTATCCTCTCGCGCTCTCTAATCTCCTCGCTGCTGTCCATGTTGCGCTAACGTTGTTCAATCGACGCGTCGACAACAACTAACCACGTTTCGGTATCGCAAAGTCGTTAAATCCTTTTCTGTATCGACCATTCGAAATCGCGCTATCCTTGTCAATCACCACGAATCCGTACTTTTGTTGCCAACACGTATGACAGAATTTACTGAAATCATCGTAAGACATATCTGTGTTTACGTGATCGTTGTATATGTGTTTCAGATTGGTACCATCCTGTTTAAACAGAATCAATAAATTCGCGTTGTCGCGTATAAGATGCTTCGGTATCTTCGCATACGTCTGACAAAGATAGAAAGAGTCAACGTCCGCGTGCCGGCCCATTGCAAAGTATTCTCTTATCGTATCCTGCTTGTCGCACGCCACGTCATCAAAGATAAAAATAGAATTCGGGAGCGCCTCGCTCGGCGGAATGACGTCACTGTTATTCGAGAACGTAAAGTAGCCAATCTCTTCTATCGGTGTTAGTATATTCTCCAAATATCGATATTTCGATTGTTGCAACGATTTCGAGTACACATACACGTTCTCGAAGCGTACACCGTGCGGACTTTCCAGCAAGCTTATCAAGACGTTTGTCTTGCCGCAATTCGACGGACCGCAGATGATACCGCGTATAGAAATCGGTAGCATGCCTCCATGTTTGCGTACCTCTTTCGTTAACGGCATCCTATCGTCAAAGTTTGTCACTTTGATCGTCCGCGATTGTCGTACGAACCGCATTTTACCTCCCCTTCACAACAAATGAAATGCAGTATCGAGAAAGCTGACCTATTTATAGAGACGCGTAGAACTGAGATGCTCAGTCTTTAAAATGTTTCTGCTCGTGTCGGATAACAGCGATATTTACGATTTAACCGCCGAGCAGTTAAAGTATATACCAAAGGTCATTCTACTGCGACAGTTTTATAATCACATAGATTATTT
>NW_020226875.1:0-1243 GCF_003070985.1 Temnothorax curvispinosus
ACATCTTTTTTCCGATTTATTACTTATGCAAAGAGCACTAGTCGAGGCACTAGTTACTTTTTAGCCTTTGTATTTCTTTATACTATTGTTTATGTGATATGGGCATACAGGTATAATCTTATATTACTGAAAAAAAATAAAAACTGTATTGCATTTGTTATTAAAGCGTTTGATTATATATGTATATATTGCTTTATCGATATCGCGTTTTCTTTACCGCTCCCTTCCGCACTCAATCTGACGCTTGGCGTTATCGCTCACTCACTCGCGTTCCTAACCACACCTCGCGCTGGAGCGTCTCGGCGTTTTCGTTTGTTTCCTTATCGCGCTATCGGCCCCCCCCCTTCGTATCGCGCTCTCGCTTTCGCTCGCCGTTTCTCTGTTTGTCGCGTTAAAAGGTATCGCGTTCCCGCGACCGGCCATTATTACACACTCGGCATTATCGCGCTCCCGCAACCGGCCATTTTCGCGCACTCGGTAGCTTATAATGTACGTATATAAATACGGGGTAGGTAAGCGAAAAAAGGAACACCGTTGTTCGTAGATTTTACGTCAATTTTTATTTAATAAAACATAGATAGAACGATATACGTATATGATGGAGTAAAATAAACGAGTAAATACAATATAGATAGACAAATATATATGAAATAAAAAACAAATAATACAATAAGAAAAAACGATTAATACATTAAAAATGTAATTATGTTAAACGAGTAATATATAATATGTTTTTTACATTAAATTTGCGGAGTCGATGCTGGCGAGACATTTGCGTCGCTCGATCCACCAATCGCGCAACTTCATCACGTTCTCTATGGCGCAGCACTGTTGGTGACGCCGTCAGCGAAACGAACGATCGGCGCGAAGAAACTCCAACCGATCGACGTCGTCGTACTCCGCGTCGACGGTCACGATCGTCGCGTCGATGTCGCCGAGAATTTCCTGCAGCCATCTCTTCTTCTCGAAATCTTTTACGTAGATTCGCGCGCTGGGCGTCTCCTCTCTCTCCCACGACTCTTCCAGGTTGTCGCACACCGCGCGTCGAATGATCGTTTTCGCCTGGCGATAGTCCGTGTCACCGTCCTCCCAACGAAGGCCGTGATGGTTCGCTATCAACCAACTGGCCCTTGCTTTCTCGGAGCTCGTCAGCAAATCCCAACTCATCGGCGCGCGAAACACGTGATACGCGAGTACGCGTCTCGCTTCGCAGCACGGCCACCTCCGCGACGAATCTGTCGCC
>NW_020226876.1:0-19727 GCF_003070985.1 Temnothorax curvispinosus
GTAATATATAGCTATACCTGTTAATCTCTGCTGTGCTAATGTCGTGCACGGTGCTAATTCCATAAAACATTTGTAATAGTCTTCTCGCAGAGTGTCGTTTTGGAGAAGAGCTCGCACATCGAGATGATCATATCGATTAGGATAAAGCTCTTCTGCGAGAACGCATATCAGTGCGTTCGTGGCAATAATTAACACGATGTAGCTTAGCCGAGCCATTGGTTTCACAGTTGCGATACTTGAGACACTAGATTGCCAATGCATCGCCAATGCATTTATATAGATCTTCCTTGATAAAAAAAATATTTCATAACATAAGATATATATATATATATATATATATATATATATATATATGCAAGATATAAGATCGAAAGAAAAGGTTGACCATTAATCTTGGTTGAAGATTAAAAACATATGCGCATGCATATTTATTAATATTTTTATTAGTGTTTTCCAGAATCTAGGATTAATAGGCAGTATAAATCAAGTTTATTGTATTGTATTAAGTATTTCTTACGCAGAAAAAATGTGACTGATAACTTTAGATTCCGCGCTAAAATGTTAAAATATGCGGTGCATAATTTTTACATCGTGGTATTTTAAAAATAAATATTTAAAAAAAATTGTTTTTACACCGAAAAAATTTCGCACCGATGTGTCTGTTGCTCTTGCTTCCTGTTGCAGCAACACGACTATCGATGATATTTATTATATTGTTTTGGCTACGGTCCACTTAACACTATACAAATGCTTCGAAACATTCTTCTTCTCCTTTCTTTCAATAAAGAAAGAAGAAGAAAGAAGAAAGACAATAAAGAACGCTTCGATGCATTTGTAGCACAAAATGGACCGCAACCTTAGTTAAAAAATTAAAAGAATTGTTTCACATTATCATTTGAAGGGTATACAGAAAAAAAACGATCAATGTCCATCCGGAGTAATTTCGAAATAAAAACGCAATTTTAAGTTTCAAGACATCAGATATCTATTGGATTCTAATGGTTTTTCCTCATGCGCGTGGATTATGATCGTTTTTCCCTAGCACGGTACATTGTTCGGCTTTATTTCCAATGAATTGTGTAACTGTTCTTGATCAAAACAGATAAAAATTATAAAAGTTCTTTGAAAATGCTACAAGATAACATGATCAGATTAATTTTGACAAAAAAGTGGACTTTGATTGTTTTTTCTCCTGTACCCTTTATTTATTATTATTTAGCTATTATTGTTTTTCTCAGTCTAGCCGCAATATTTTATAATATAAATAAGATAAATATTTTGCAAGGTGTGCAAACTTTTAAGAAATTATTTTATTGCATTTACACATAATTTTTCTCTAGCATGTATAAAAAAACCCAATTTCTTTTTACAGGTTATATTTTATTACCTGTTCGAAAGCAAATTAGTAAAATATATCGAATTGTTTCTCGTTTCGTGCATTAAATATATATAGATTGAATTGTATATGTTTATTTGTTTATATATTAGAAACAGATTTTTTACATGATCTTACTCAATCTGTGTTATTGAATGTGAATTATAAAAGAAAAAATTAATTTTTTTCGATAGAAAATGTAAGATATAGAATGATTTAGGTATAGAATGAAGTCTTTGTGCAGCTTTTTAAAGTTTCTAATAAAAATATTATATTTCCGCTTGTTTGAAGCAAAGGCTATAATATCGACTCAATAAAATAAATTAAAATTAAAACCGAGACTTACATAAGTGTTCAGAGATGACGGGAACCATGACAGGCAATAATTATAAGGCATCGGTATAACACGTCTGATCTGCGCGAAGAATCATCTTATCGCGCAGATCAGACGTGTTATACCGATGCCTTATAATTATTGCCTGTCATGGTTCCCGTCATCTCTGAACACTTATGTAAGTCTCGGTTTTGACTTGATATTATATCATCTTATCTAAATACATTTATTCAGTTGCCACTAAGTTGGTCCAGAAATGTATGGTGCCTTTTGAAATTGTGGACTTGCATGGGTCTCCACAGGACGATGATACTTAATAAAAACGGAAATTTAACTAGAGCATGATTGACTTGCGAAGAAAGCGTTCTATAATGTTTAAGTTTTTTGACTTTGTGATTGCGGTACTTCTCCATGTTTGATTGATTGCGATTTGACCCCGATATATGTTAGTTTATTAATTATTTGCTTAATTGACAATTCTGATGAAGTCCGAGTATGGTACGAAACGTCAATTTAATAAATCTTGATACAAGTTAAAAAAAATTTTTGTAACATCGATTAATGCTCGTATACCGGTCCTACTCCTCATTATAGTCTTTAAAGTTTCCGTTCTATACAAGATGAGTCAGGAAAGGGAAATATTTTGGGAGATGATAGTATGGGTCATTATAAAAAAAGATGTTTATCTGAACACGGTCTCAATATGTTTTTTGATTCACAATAATACCTCAAATCACTATTATAGACTGCAAATTATTTAAAGAGAGAGTTTTTGTTGAGTAAACAATAATCTGAACATGTCTTTTTGGAAAGAAACCCAATATGTTTTTTAGTGACTGCAATTACCAAAAATCGACCCACTTCTTTCAATTAATTTATTAGAAAATTTTTTATAAATGGATCATTCTTATTCATATATACTAAACTTTACTAAATTATAGTGACAATGTTTTTGACAAATTAATTTTATCACGTATAGAACGACTAGGTCTAAAAGTTTTGAAGCTGAACTTTCATAAATTACCTTTATAACAGAATGGGGAGCATTGTATTTTACAATTTACCGCCGGCAAATCAATAATTGATCAATTAAAAATCATTACATACTTGTAAGATTTCAGTAGGAAATAAACTTAATATTGTCTTCCTATTTTTAATAAAAATGTATTATTCACTTGTGCGTCATATACAAAATGACATACATTGATTTTTACAAGTCTTATTCGTTTTTCGTCACATGCACATGTCAACAATCACTTTCGAACGCGTAACTCAAACTACGAACATAAAATAACGCGGGATTTTTTTTAATATTAGAGAGATTCAT
The DNA here is from genome assembly GCF_003070985.1 of Temnothorax curvispinosus. Lineage (NCBI taxonomy): Eukaryota > Metazoa > Arthropoda > Insecta > Hymenoptera > Formicidae > Temnothorax > Temnothorax curvispinosus. Next base: position 3,037 of record NW_020226876.1, read on the forward strand.
GGAATCCTATATCGTCAACGTGATAGCTTGCTAACATCACATTGTTCTCAATTTAAATTATTTGATGTAAAAAAAACTCAGTACTTATAAATAAATGCCAAAAATAAAAAAATTTGCGTGGTCCATATTAGTACTTTGGACGAGAGTAATCAGTTAGGATATTGGTAAACAGTATTGTCCAGATTGTAGAAGGCCATTTGTTCGTCGATCCATTGACGGGCATGGGCTATGTTAGCGTAAACGCCGGGAGTTCCGTTTTCGCCGCAGCCAAGTCCCCAGGCTACAATGCCAGCTTGAACGTATCTGGTCGGATCATTCTGTAGCGGACACACGAGTGGACTTCCACCGTCGCCCTGTAAATAAAAAGATTGAAAAATCACTCTTTTCTTTGACCGCATACAAAATCGAGAGGAGAGGAATATAGGAAGTTTCTTTGCACAAAATTCTCGGGAAAAAGCCGCGCTTATCTTGAATAATTTAGCACCAATTCCTAGATAATTGTTATTCCAGTTTATGCTCTTCTTTTTGCAAAGTATAATTATATTGAGCGCAAGAAAGAGTTAGAAAACATTCGGCTCTGAATTTTCGGATTTTCTAAAAATAGATTTCCTGAATTTAGATTTTTTTTATTCGAAGAAATCGTTAAAGTCTCTAGAATTTTTGTATTCTCCTTTTGTATCAAAATGCTGTACTATATGTAGATGCAGATAAGATATGAATTTTATAGAATCTCCGGAGTTAAAAGAATTTCCGTGGAAGACATCTCAAGTTTACCTTGCAGGTATCTTTTCCTAGTTCCCCACCCGCACAGATGAAACTTCTGTCTAGAACAAAGTATTTTCCCAATCTGGTGGTACGCATAATGTCTTGACACCTATCACGATGTACTATAGGAAGTTCCACCCTCTTTAAGATCACTTGGTAACGTCCCTCTTTACCTGTAATTAAATATAAAATTATTATGCCGGTTGCATATTCAGGTCGATCTAAATCCATTATTAGTCGATCGTTGCAAACCAAACAGCTAACTCCAATAATATATTAAAGTTAGAGCTATTGCGGAAAGATTCAATCGATCGATATTCATTTTTTCGTACACTGAAAACACACTGAGAAAAAGGTTTCTTTGGACCAAATAAGGCTCGTTAACAGATAGTAAATGGCATGGTTGGATACGGCGAATCGAATATTTTGTTGAATCAATGCAATCGTTGGTTTGTGATAATAGTGAATATTCTGTTGCCCCAAATTAATGTACTTTAATAGTTAATGAATCTGATTTTGGCACGAACGAATATCTTTTTGCATCAATTGAATATTTCTTAATAGTTAAGGAATATGATTTTGGCATAAAAGTATATTTTGTTACATTAACGAAAGATTTATTATTAGGTAAGGAATTCGAATCTGGCACAAAATAATATCTTTTTGCATCAATTAAATATTTTTTAATAGTAAATAATTTCATTTTCCTGGAAATCCGCGTCGACGTTTGTAATTATATATATATATATATATATATATATATCCCTTCAAGATACTATACATTCAGGTCACAACTGAATGTAATATCTTGAAGCCTTCATACACACATTTTGTATGAAATAAATCATGTCAACTATATCGCCGAGTTGACACAAATATGAATGATAAAGTAAATTAGCAATACCAACAAAACATTCATTTATATTAAATATAATTCGTTTGCTTGAAATAAATATTTTAGAAAAGTGTCAACCAAATATATTTAATTGGCATAAAGAAACCTTTTTCTCAGTGCATATATAAATGACGTACCGAATACGTCTTTTCCCCATCCGCTGGCGAAGCATCTGGATCCGTCGAAGTTCGCGTTTATTTCCGGTAGACACACGATATCAACATTTTCCGCGTACTCGATCGGGGTCTTCAGGATCAGGATAGCGTAATCATTGTAGAGCGCACCCGAATGGAAGCCCTCGTGAGCCACGACCCTCTCGACGTCCCGATCTTGATGCGGATAGATCTCATTCTTCGTCTGTGTGTCCCATTCTCCCGCGCGAACCTTCAGCTCCTGTGGTTGCTTCCTATTGATCGGAATGTATTGTTAATAAATTAGAGAAATAACGAGTGACGGGCGTAACAGAAACAGATATGGATGCAAAATAGTGTCTATTCCCACGTTCGAATGTAGCGCACCATGGCATGAGCGAGAGTTATTTATCCATATTCTTTGATACTTGAATATACTTGAAATATCTAAGGTCATCTAATTAAGTTTTATTAATCAAGGTTATCGAATATCTGTAAAAATACTATTTGTTATTGCAAAGATATTCACGGCAAGACTACTGACCCGTTGACGCAGTGAGCCGCAGTGAGAACGGCTTGTCTGTGGATAAGAGCTCCGCCGCATTGATAAACATTCAATTTCTGGCCGTTAGCGCCAATAGCCTCTTCCTTCAAAATAGCCACCATCCACGGAAACTCGCCGAACTGGGCCTCATTATCGGTTTGGCCGGTGATCCTGAAACCGACTCCTTCAGGATGTCGCTGTCCACATCCGGTTCTACTACTGGTCGGTGGAGGTGTGACTGGTGGCAGGAGATCCGGCGCTTTGCAGCAAACATCCAAGTAGTTGTCGCATGGTCCAAGACCTCTAAATATTCCACAATGTGATCGTGAAAACGTGAGGACCTATTATCCTAATTAATTTTATGCAAATAGATCCGATCGTTTATTCGCATATAGATAACATATTAATAAAAAAGAGATTTGAAAAATATCCGAGAAAGATTAAAATAGATTTTACAGCTTGTACTTTAAATTTTTCAATTTTTAATTTTGATAACATTTTAAGAGCAACGTTTTTCTAGCAATGTTAAATTATTTTTTTTAATCTGTTAAATATTGAGAAAGAGTACATTTAAAATACGAAAAGTTTTTCTTCTTCAGTCAAAATTAAAGTAGAATATAATCATAAATGATTTAGATCATTAAGTAATCATTAAGAAAAAAGTAATTATAATTTCCGACAATTGTTTCTTCTCCGGTTTAATTATCTACGTGAAATTGTGCTTAAAGTAAAGACAGCATATATTATTTATTGGCGACTCCAGAGGAATTTTATTGTCCAAAGATAGTCTCATGCTGCGAAAATAGTAAGGCGGCATGCTAAAAATAATAAACCGTCTAAATTAAAAACTATCACAAAGAATATTTATCAAATTTAATCTAACTTAACAAGATAAAAATATCTATATATATGTATAGATGTATATACAAATTCAGCCATGCATTAAGAGTACTTTTAACAAAAATTAATCGCAAATTGTGCAGACTTCTAATTCCGAAGTAATTAATTTTGATCCGTTTTGATCGTGATATACGTTCCGGGTGTTTCAGTTATATTTCAGTTTCAATTTTCCAACTTGATCTACAATTTCAATTGCAACGATCAAAATATTTCACTATTGCATCAATTAGAACGTCACTTTTTCGAATATTATAATAACACAATATTCTCAATAAGCGTCAACTGCTATACGGAATTTTATTTAATTACGTCATTTATGAGTGCGCAATATTGTGTCCAGAGTCGACAATCGGATAACAAAAAAAATTTCAAACCATTCCTGATTTAGCAACATCGACACTTCCGCTTTCCTTCTAACACACTCACTTTCTATATACGGTTCAAACTACTTGTAACTACCATGCCATAACCATATTCAACGATATTATTTATTGTACATTAGGAGGACTTGAAGGAAGGAGTAAATAGTATCAAAATTTTATATCTTTCAATTCGCACAGAAAATTTTTGTAGCTGAATGTTTTGCACTTTTAAGAACTATTCTCTAAAAAACATCTTTACATTACAAACAATAATTTACATTGCAAAAAAAATACCTTATTCGTTTTATCAAACTATTAAAAAGAATATTATTACACTATAAAAAAAACAAATAATTATAAATAAATCAGAAAGGATGTGCGAGTATATTTAACTTTAAAATCTAAAATATATGCGAGATTATATTATTACTACGCACATCTTGGTAATAAAAAATAGAGCCGTGCATGGGATACCAGTACCAATTTAGTAATTTAGTTGAAAACGAGGAGATGATCATGTGAGTAGTTTCTTGCACAATTCAGTGGGAAAAAGCTACTAAGTTATCGTCGTATATCTAACTCTACCGAGACCAGTCGTGGTTAAAGTTTTTCAATCTCGATTTTACGATACCAACGGGAGCGTTAGTCGTCCGTATCTGTTGCGAACGAAAATTTCGCGGCATGCCATAGTCCATCGCTATCCGGTGAGAAAACCGGTCGAGACTCTCCGATCTTTGGTCAATAAACTCACCCCGGGCGCTTCTCATCCTTATCACCAAAATCGGACCTGATATCGATGATGCCGACCCCATTCTCCACGATCTTGCCTTCCTTGCATTGATAGTAAGGCACGCATTCGCAGTCGTCAGGTTTCGAGGGTGTTTTATTCTCTATGCCGAGGATAACATTTCTGGGGGTAGTGGTGCTAACATTTCCGGTCTTGAAAACGTCTTGAATAAGACTATCGAGATCGCCACCTATCTGGGGCACTGACGGAGGTGGAGGTGTCGTCTTAGCATTGGGGAATGCCTGGGCGATGAGATCGTCGAGGTTACCGTCGTTTTGTTGCGCCGCGGGCAATGCCGTCACCAAAGTCACGCCAACCAAGGTCAATGCGGAAACCAGTTGCCACATGGTTTGCGTCAAGTCTGGTCTACCTGAAGCAAATACGAAAAGTGGTATAACGTATATATCGGTGGGAACGTTGCGGAACGGATCATGGCTGATTTTACGAAAACTCCTCGCAATGGCAATCATAAAGAAGAAATATCTTTTTTTTTTCGAAGCTATAAATAGCGATGATATAGCGGTGCGCTTTAAGTTAGAAAATCGAAGGAAGTGATGAGTGCAAACTAAGTAGCTCGTGAGATCTTTGATGATATTGTCTTTCGTGCGATCATTAACGTGAAGCGTTTTAGTCTTCGGCAATTCTCGGCTATCATCGAGAAGCATTATTGAATAAGAGAATGCTTGAATATATAGATAACATGTTTACGTGATGCACTAACAGATAGAGGTATATTAAATTTACGTGTGGAAATAGAGAGAGAAAGAGAGAGAGAGAGAGAGAGAGTCTCGAATATTACAGCAATATAGAACAGGCTTGTTGTTTTATACTTTATTTTATTACAATCGAATTGGTCTCCAAATAAAAACCTTTTATATTGAAATAAAAAAGATTATTATAGATTTCGAAAAGTTATAATAATTACAGATTAATAAAGAAATAAGAATACCAGTAATAATAAGTATTTTTTCTATGTGATTTGGTAAACTATGCAATTTTCTCGGAATTCCGAGTTATCAGAATATGAGATTACATTTATGCGTTCCACAATACTAGTAATTCCTGATAAGCATAATGGCTATACGTTTACACCCAGCGACCTGATCGCGGCCTGACCTATTTCTAAGTCATCATTCGTTTACACCGAAAGAGACCTAAAAATTGACGGGATCGTATTTGGAAGCGCCCTGAATTGCAGCGAATCCGAAGCAAATAAGAGCTTTTAGGACGCGTCGCGCGTGATCGCGCGTTTACATCGCAAATGATAACGGCCAAAATACGCGGCCTGACCTGAAGCCAGGTCCCGTCGCCTATCAACAGACGGCCTAAATAATTTAGGTCGAATTTGAAGTATAGGCCGCACAGAAAAAATCTAAATATCTAACTAAAGTCGGAATGTTGGAATTTCTGTAATTATAACTGTAACGAATAAATTATAACTGTAAACAAATAATGGTACATTAACGGTTCTCATGCATTAATTACTTCAAAATAAATATTCCTTTTTTTATCTGTTCTGTAAAACATTATAAGTTTCATAAAAAATATTAATGCACGGGAAAAATTTAATATCCCACATCTAAGATATTCTTATAACAGTAACAGTAAAACTATTTCAAACTTCCAATACAATGTTAAATCCGAGAGACGGCATTCGATCCTTTTTCAGACAGGATACTTGTAATCTTTTCTGAAAACTACGAAATACACGCAATAGTTTGATCACATAATTATCCAGAACATCTGATGTTATCTGATAATCAGCATTATCTTCGAGGTGCTTCCGCGCCGCGTCTAATGAAGATGCGCACGGATATATGTGTCATCATACAAAAATATTTTCTTAATTTTATTTGTGCGCATAACGCACGCTCCGATGATAAAGACGTAGCGCGAGACTAGAATGTTTTGCTATTTATTCCGAGTATTCGATGTTTTCTTACCACGTGAATCCCATTTATTTGATAACTGATGCGTCAAACAGCACATTGTGTAACAGTTTCAGTCGTAAGATCTTCACTTATTTAAAACTACTTGCCACTGATCTTGCGGCGTCGGATGATCACAAACTAATAAATTAACATATTTCGTTAAACCGGTATTATCGTCGGGCTATTTATATTCAGAAAGGAATTGCAAAAATTTTGCATCAAGGAATTGCGAAGGAATTAATTTATCATAGCATAATTTTACATATCGAAATTATACATAATATATAATCACTACTATATGATTATATAAATTAATGTGATAAACGCGATCTGCAAATATACGAATATTAAAGCAAACAAATAAATCGGCATTATTGTTATTATTAAATAATGAAAATTTTTCGTTGAAATTGAGATTGCCAAGGTCACGTAAAAAAAAATCATACAACATAATATTCAAACTCCGATTTCCCTTTCTCTCTCTCTCTCTCTCTCTTTCTCGAATAAGCGAACAAATGACAAACTTTATTGATTATTATTCAAAAAACACTCGAACAAAGTAAATCTATTTAAATCCTAGTTAAATTTGGCATGGTCACTCACCAGAAGGAAACACCGAAACACGACGAACAGCGAACGACACCTTACACTCGAAGGAGCGATGCCCGAGTGTAGAATCGTGATGTCCTCTGTACATACACATAGGATCCCTACTCCGAGCACGTTTATCATGAATTCTCCCCACTTTCCTTCTGTGTCATTACTACACCGAGAACTTGGAGAACCGGCATTTCCCACCTACATTGACCCTGAGGATCGACGTGATTTTCCTGGAAGTTTTAAGTAGAGAAACTCACGCGTTCCCTTGATGCAAAATTCCCCTTTCTCGTGACGCATACAACATACGAAAGAAATTCTTTGAAAGAATATATATGTATATACTATTGACCCAACTGACCGTAGGTCAATAATGACCAAGCGAATCCTTACTGATATGTTCCGCAGCAAGAAACTTTTCGAATTGGGTAAATGAGTTTTTTGAAAGACGATCTGATGTCAGTTCTGATCTTTGTCCAGATCCTTACAAACCATAAGAGCCAACAGTTTATTTAACTATAATTTCAAATCGAGGCCAATGCGAGCGGATATACATGATAAATTAATGGTCTTTCAGCTTATAAGTTCTTAGTGGACGGTTGCGAGCTTATCTTATCTTATATAATCCGTTTCGTAAAAAGTTTGGAATTCACAAATTTTTTGTGTTAAGGTCAAGTAGGTGTGTGAGCCTGATCATTCTTTAGAAGGCATTGTAAACATGACAACGGACATCTCGTTTTTGCTATGATATTTCAATTTTCCTTCGTGCAGTTTGCTACAAAAAAAGAGAGAGACAACGACGATAAATTTGCGGATTTTAATCTAAACTGAAAAATTATGAAAAAAGTCATTGCAGGTCACTGATATTTATATTAATATGAAAATTGATTTACGTCATTCTATTTCTCTTTTTATACTAATAATACGTATATAATATCCGTATATCGTAATAGTTCGCCGTTTAAGTTTTCTTAAAGCTAGTAGAAATGTGGGAAGTATAATGCAGACAATTTCTACCCCGATTCGTTTAATGCCTCGATAGAGGAAAAGCGTGTAAAAAAACTGGATTTAGTCGGCAATACGTGCTACCTAAACGTCATAAATGACGCACGTCGTTAAAAAGAGAGAGATTATCGAGATTGTCGTACCGTTTGGTTGCACACGATTCGGATGACACGTAATCATCGGGTATTGTCCGCAAGTGTTGCAACAGCGTTTCATTTGACATTATATCTGATCGGAAATGCCACTTACCATCCTCATTTTACCGAACGCGAGAATATTTATCAGCTCGATTGCGAACACTTTGCAAAAATACAGATGAGTTAAAAATATTCATAGGATAATATTCGCGAAATCGAAGATTCGTAATATTTGAGTTTGGTTGCGCAATCAAAAAACAATTCGTTTCTCTTATAACTCTTTCATGAAAGAAAATGACGAAGCTGCTATTTATGTATTATATACAGTAGTGAGTACGACCAGAACGCGGAAGGAGTAGCGAACGTTAAAATATTTTGTAGTCATCCAAAAGATACCATCACTGTAATAATAATAATTGTTAGCAGGAAGTCATGAATACATAGCTTAACAACGAAACGGTTGTCTCTTTTCGTCAAAAATGCAATAAGGCTACATCATTAACAACTATTTTCCATGTGTGCATCTTTACGTAAAAAGTCGATAAAACCCTTTGTAGAATGAAGTATTCTTAAATACATATATAATTCAATTTTACAATACTGAAGCAATGCTTAATCTAAGATTGAGTGTCTCTTTCGATTTGTTTTAAAAACGTAACACAGATTGATTGTTCCGATTTGATCAAAATTTAATTCCCAAAGATAAATAAAATGGAACTGTATGTGATAAGCAAAGTTCAATATTTGATGCGATAAACGTTGCACTATGCTTTGCATAAATATTGTTATCATGTTATCATCAAAGACTTTGAACTCGGTGAAATTGCGCTGTGAAAAGCGCAAATATGCAAAATATAATAATTACTATAAATACTTTTTTTTTTTCAATTTAATGCATAAATATGTAACGTTTTTAAAAAAAATGTTATATATTTATGCGAAGGAAATATTAATTTCTATAACAAAAGTCTTACATTATTTTCAATATACGCAATTATTTTAGTATAAAGTAATTTAATATATTGCATGATTTATTGTATAACCGTATTTAACGAAGTATATATTTAATTATTGGAAAAATATTAGGTCGGTGAAAGTCTTCTACTCGATTCTCCAGTTCTGGAATCAGTTCTTCCAATAGCCGTGATCGTCTAGTGGTTAGGACCCTACGTTGTGGCCGTAGTAACCCAGGTTCGAATCCTGGTCACGGCAATGTGAATAACATTGTCACGGTGGAAGTTTTTTTTTTTTATTAATTTTCGTAGTAACATCAAATTGTGCGTTTAAAAATTATAACCACGCGAAATTATGTGCTTAAAAAACGTTTTTCTTTATAAAATAATTTATCGATCTTTTATTCAGATATTCGTGTTTTGTAGAGAATAGCTATCAGCCACCGTCAACTGTCAACTATTTACTTTCAGAATTTCTTGAATTTGTATATCGAATATATGATAGAAAGAAAGAGATATTTAATATATTTTAAATATATCATAAAAAAATATTAACTTTTCGCAAAATTCTGTAATTATCTTCGCTACATATAGTACATATACAATTATCTTATTATAAGTAATTTGCTATATTGTTTATTACAGTCGTCTTAATCAAAGTATATATTTAATTACTGAAAAATTTGTTTATTTATCGGCGCAAACATTGTGCTCAGTTTCCGACACTCCATTCGATTCTTCCAATAGCCGTGATCGTCTAGTGGTTAGGACCCTACGTTGTGGCCGTAGTAACCCAGGTTCGAATCCTGGTCACGGCAATGTGTATAACATTGTCACGGTAGAAGCCTTTTTTGTGAATTTTTTTATTATTCATATCCAGATAATATAGTCGTGCAAGTACGAACGTTTGCCATGTTTCATAGATTTTCCTAGGGCAATTTTCTTTGGATCTGTAGATTGGTCTCGTTGTATCAATAAATCGTGCTCAACTTTGTAGCGAATGACAATTTGTCGTATAATTCAAAATACATACGAGAAATATTTTGCTCTGAAACTAGAACAACGATATACGCTTGACCTCCGAGCTTCTTTCCCACGCTCGTCGTGCCGCGATAAGCTTTGTGTTACACAGCTATCGTATTAACTAAAACAAATCTATTCAGATATTCGTTCTCGGAGAATGTGTTTATGACGCATTGATTACTCGCTGTATGATCAGAAGATTGAACAAAATACAGATGCTCGAGCGAATTAAGATAATTAAAGTATATAAAGTTAATATAAAATATCATTGCACTTTATTATTATAAATAATTGTCATAAGTTATGCGAGTGATATTAGCATACGTAAACGGCACGTAATCGCAATCGTTGCATTAGAAATCACTAAATAAACTACACACGACACACATCATTATACGCCATAAGTCGCGAACTGTTGATCTATCCATTGACTATGTTGCGATACGCTGGCGTATACTGCAGGTACATTAGAAGCTCCGCAACCAATGCCCCATGATACAATACCAGCCTAAAATACGAATTTATTCAAGTCTATTTCTTTTGTTCAGTAATATAAAAATTCAGTAACAAAAATGCCTGCGATCTTAGCTCAATTTAATTTGCACTGTAATTAAAATAGGAAATGAAATTAATAATAGATTGTATAAATAAACAAGAATTTAAAAAACAATAATAAAATCTTACTGATTAAAAGAGCATAATTAGTATGACAATGTAAGTCACGCGGATGCTTAAAATAGGCAAAAAATTTGAAAAAGAATTAAAGAGATTATTAAATCTGTCCATTTCGCTTTGTTCATTGCTGAACTCTTTCTTAATGTGTAAGATATTATTTTTATTATAATCAAGCTCACCTGAAAGAATTGTCCCGTAGCGGCTTGACAAATCAATGGTCCACCACCGTCGCCACGGCACGTGTCTCTATTTGTTTCGCCGCCGGCGCAAATAAACGATCCATGCAGTTCAAAGTATTGACCCAATTTCGTGCTTCGTAAACGCGTCTGACAATCCCCTCGATCGATGATAGGTAGACTCACCTTTCGAAGTTCGGCATGATATTTTCCTTCCGGTCCTGAACGTGATTGGGAATTGTGATATGTGAATGAATACTTGTTTTTGATAAGCCGAAAGAAATGATAAGTAGAAATCTGTAATCTCAATTCGAGGCTCACCGAACGAATCGCTGCCCCATCCTATTCCGTAGCATCTGGTCCCGGCCAAGAAGGCCATACCTTGTTTGGGAAGGCAAATCGGCAGGAGGTTCGCGCTATAAGTGACTGGTTCTGCCAAAACGAGGACAGCCACATCGTGAAAAAGTCCGTCGCTAAAATACGACGGATGCACAACTATTGTGAAGATTTGCGCGTCTTGAGTAGGCAATGGTTGTGTATTGTTTCCCAAGTTCCATTGTCCGAAGCGTGCAATTAAATTCTCGGGCTTTTGGCTATCGGAAAATTAAGACGAAGAAAAAATGAACCGATTAGAACCAACGAAATTGCCAGAGATGTTTTGAAAAATTGCTTCTTGCGTCTTTCTACACGTACTTCACAACGCAATGGGCGGCAGTGAGGACGGCACCGTTACTGATCACTGAAGCACCGCAGTGAAAAACGTAAGGACCGCCGGTCGCGGACTTTAGGAGAAGCGCGACCATCCATGGGAATTCAGCGAAATAGGTTTTCTCGGAGTTAGGGGGAAAAGGCTGCGCTGTAAGTGATTGCTATCATTATTGTTCGAGCAACAGCCTATAGTAGCCTGAATTAATATACCGTTCTGAATTTATACTTCACCTAGACTACGCGCTACGTCGTTGACACGAATATAACGACTACGGCTTATACTTACGCGGCGCGTAACTATTGTCCCGTATACCACAAGCGATCTGCGAGGACGAACGATTGGATGGTATGTTCGCGTCGGGACTTCCGGACGAGGACACGAGAGTTGTGCCAGCGTTGCGAAGACCCTGAAGATCGATCCCTGCGAGCCGACAGCACACTTGATCTGCCGACGAGCACGTCGTGAATCTCGAGTCAATTATGCCAAGACCGTCCAAACTGACCGTGTTTCCTTCAGAGCATAACCAGGTCTTCACGCAGTAACATTCCTGCGATGTACCCGCGTTCTTTAACGGGCCCAGGTTCGTAATCGGCGTGTCTGATGCCGTGTTTTGACAGGACGGTATGCTCATCGCCGCGCAGACATTTCCGTCTGACAAAATCTGAGAGAATCTGGGATCTATCATGCCACCACCGCCGGGTGTAATGACAGTCACGCAGGTGAAACATTGAGTGACACCGCCGCATACGAAGCATAGTTGTGTCTGTCCAGGTGGTGCAGTCGTGGCCACCGTGGGTGGTACCGTGGTCATCGTGGTCGGAGGATTCGTCGGTGGCTGCGTCGTGGTCACCAATATCCTACAGCAGACCAGGTTGCCGGGGCACAATCCGTACCGCGGATTTATTATACCCTCGCCAGGTATGGTGACTATTCCGTTAGGATCGCATAGCGATGTCACTACGCAGATACAGTTCGGAAATACGGTCGTGGGAGGATTTGGAAATGTTACTGTCGGTGGTGTAGTTGGAAATGTTACTGTCGGTGGTGTAGTTGGAAATGTTACTATTGGTGGTGTAGTTGGAGGTGTCGTAGGCATTGGTGTAGTTCTTCGCGGGTAGCAGCAGACATCCAATTCCCCAGGACATATTCCAGCACTGCACAGTTATTTTATTTCTATATTATTAAACACTTTTGATTTTATCAATGGGTGCGTTCAGCCGATACTCCGCTAGCCTAGCAATCGTGAGCAGTCGCTCGTTTCCTCTCCTTTTAATCCATTGGGTAAATCACGATTGCTAGGCTAGCGGAGTATCGGCTGAACGCACCCAATGTCGACTAACTTGAAACTTAATTTAGCTAGCGAACTAAATGTAATACTTAATATAATACTTAAAATTTATAACTTAAAAAGAGAAGTAAAAATAAATCAGAATTTAAGACTAAATAAAGTAAAACTAAAACTCGATAGGGTAAAGGCGAATGAAGGTAAAATAGGTAAAATAAATAAAATTAAAATTACGATAGTTATAAAATTAAATTAAAATTTGGTATAGATCAACTGAACTAGATTAAAGTTAATTAAAACCTGGATGCTCTCTTTCTCTCTCTAGCGGCAAGTAATTATAGATTAATTAAGAATTTTGAACTTTGATGATGAACTCACCGCTCGTCGATTACTCCGCTCCCATCGGTGATGATTGTCTGATTACTGTCGCATAAATAAAAAGGTACGCAGATGCAAGCTCTGGTTGTCGCAGCGGCAGTAGTAGTAGGGATCTTATCTAGCTTCTGATACCGCGGTTTATACTTGAGCAGATGCAAAAAGAATATAGACGATGAATCAGTAAATGGCTCCACGTTCCGATTTTGAGGAGTGACTATACTATGAACTCGAAACGGTCTTTCGATCTGATCGAGTCCGCGATTCACTTTTTCGGAGGTGATCGCGACGCTGATCATCGTCACCGCGACAGCAACTATGTTCACCAGCAACACGTAGAACCGCATGACGACGAGTCGTTGTTACTGTCCGGTGGCTCGCTGTCTATTGAACGATTTTTTAACACGAGCGCGTTCATGTATACAGGATGTGCTAGTATTTCCCGGGTTTATGGGGAACGTTCAGATGCAGATATGACGCTAATAGCGTATTATCTTTTGTCATACGACCAATTTTTGCGAAGGCGCAATATAATAGCAACGCGTCATGCATCGGCGTGCGTTTAAAGAGAGTAGGGATTTCCAAAAAAATAAAATATTTAGGTGGTAATAACGGAAAAAGATCACAAAATTTTTATCCGCTTATAAAACAAATTAAATCGATAATTTTTTTTTTTTTATATAATTAAACATAAAAATTCTTGTTCGAATAATATAATTGTAACTGTATTATATTGTTATGAAACGAGAAAATGATTAATCGGATGAGTACAAAAGAATTTATCCGATAGAGGCGAAATTTGAAATAAGCGGGATGCAATATTAATATTGATAATTTCACGTTTAAATAATCTAATTATAATTTTATAGTATGTACGTGTGTGCGCGAAGGACGATCCGTTTAACTGGTCAAATATAAAAGATGTGACCTACTTACTCGATAGACGACGTCAAAAATAATGTGCTAACATCCTTTGCAATTATATAGAAATTTTTTGACTGCTAATTGCATCTTTAAATAATACAATTGCTAAACTCTATAGTAAAAACAAAAATAAAAATTGAACTGATGAAAAAGTATGTGTTATGATAATGTTACAATAATTTATTTTATATTAAATGACAATGAATTCAATTAATAAAGATAGCGAATTTTTAATCTTTTTTGGTTTAAGAATAATAAAATAATACAAAAAAAAGTAGGTCACCGAATGAATTATCAAACTGATCTATGTGGGTATTATACAGATTATCGTAAAAGGTGCAGTCACGTACTATTTAACGATTTACTTTCAACCAGTAATAGGGGTGCAGGAAATATTACACATAGATCTCTGATAAATTCTGTTGTGTTATATAACGCGTTACTATTGAATAAAACTTAATAAAGAGCGATATACCGTTGTGAGGAAAACACACCTTTCATTTTCAAATGCATATATTCTCTATGAATCATTATTAAACATAATACAATTTTGTACAAATACATTTAAATAATATATTAATATAGCGGAGATAATAATAATAATAATTATCCTTGGTTATTACAAATATTTGGAATTGCAAGATGATTATTATGACAATATAATCTTAAATACGAACGACTACAAAAAGAAAAGGCGTGTCCAGAATGCACAAGATTAATTCCGAATAAACGGAGATCTATAATACGGTTAGGGGGAAGAGCGGGGGGTACAAAGAAAATAAAAATCCAAAAGGTTTTTATTGCGCGAGCACGCACGCGTTTTGGATGAGTACAACAAAGCTTTTTGCGTAAAATTTAATCAGTCGATAGATTCCAACACTCGCAGGCGGGAACGTGTAATCGGGTGAACCTCAATCGACATCAGAGGCGGCAATTGCGACAAAATAAATATTATTATACAATTTATAAAACGTGCAACTGGACACGCTGAATTACCATGGGCATGTCCGAATTGAAATTTGCTTTCTCTCTTTTCGAATTTCTGCCCATGTTATATAACATGAAAAATCCAGTACTTATTCATACTTCTAAACCGTTATCACCTGTTGTCGTTCTTAATCGCGAACGTTACTGCGCGGTCTCGGATTTCTGTAACGTCATCTCGCGCCTTACTATGAATCAGTCCGGTGTATTATGACGGCACCGCGTAAGCAACTGCGTAATTCTAAACTTCGGCCACGTATGCCGTTAAGGTACGAGACGCGCATCTTACAAAAGTATAAGCACTTATTCACACTATTAAATGGTAGGCCTTGTAATACAAGTTACAAGAAAATACTATGTTCCAACATTTTAGAAACATAACACTTGGCACACTATAATAAGTCTTAATTTCTAGTAGGAACATTTTTGTAATATTTGTACATATCATTCAACACTCCGCAAAAATGGCGATACAAAACTGAGATATTTATCGCATCGTCTTTTCTAATATTCGAATATATGTTATCTTTTTCTTTTCTCTTGTAAATATGAAACTTTTAAAACATTTCAATTTTTGAAAGAAGCAAAGATAATACGCGACGTTATGAAACAATCTCACAGCGAGATTGAAAAATACTAGATAGTTTTCTTCTGACATTCTTAAAATTCTTAAGGATTAAACACATCTCGAGATATATTTATTTTTGTTAAGATAAAGATATTATTATAATAATGTAAATTATGAGGAAGAGGAATCAAATACCTCTTTTCCTATACTCGAGAAATCATTTAAACATTCTTGAAAATCACATATACAAATTACATAGATGAAATTATTGCTTAGATTATTAATTAAAATTCATAAGCAGAAGATAAATTTTTTTAATCTCTTTGAGAGAGAATTGAAATGTTTTAAAGATCGTGTGATTTAATAACAAGTGCTTGTGATGTGTGATATGTTAAATCTCGCAAACGAAAGTTACTTAAACATTAGCTGCTTTTATCTATTATCGAGATAAAAGAAATTAAACTAACGTGTAGAACGTTAAATTAAGTTATCTTATGCTATATGTCTTACGTACTACATTTAAACATTTTATTTTTTATCGCATAGATAACGAAAAAAAAAACAGAAAAGTTACCAAATTTCACTGAAATTTCAACGTTAAGTTAACCCGTAACAATACGTGGAACGCTTCAAGCTTATCTAATGGGTGATTGACAATTTTACAAAGAAAGGAGAAAAAACTATACACTTTCTGTCACAAAATTGTCCTCACGTAATTCACACAATTTGATAAACTTTTCGAAATAATAATAATTAAAAAGAAAATCATATTTGTTGGAGCTTGAGGAAGCTTCAGAAAGTTTAATTTGCACGTTCTCTCTCGAAAACAAAAATATATTAGGCTGAAAAATATATCATTTCTTCTGCTGTCTTCACCGTCAACGAATATGATCTTTGTACACATTTACTTCTTTTAATATTTAATATATATGTATGTATAATATTATTTAATATACTTAATATAC